>NC_084748.1:44153788-44278788 GCF_033978785.1 Entelurus aequoreus | reverse complement strand
GTCTGTTTGTGCAACACAAATTGTATTAGTGGAGCTAAATGACTTGAATAGCTCAAACTGTGTGTGTGTGTCTGTATCTCAATGTGGGCGTTTTAGGTTGTCCCTGTTGTGATGTGTCCCTGGGCAAAAAACATCTCTGTCTGTGATTGATTGGTTGTATTTTTGCTACCTTTTCTGCCGTTAAGAGTTGTGTATCCGTATGCAGATGTGTGTAGTGTAGTCATCACATTACTGACATGAACTTGTATGTACATCAAGTGGTGAGAGTGGGGGCACAGCGCCGACTAGTGGAGAGTACCAGGAGAGGCGAGGTGACGTTACAGACCCAAGTTGGGGTTCCTGCGCGGACTCACAACTCTTACACTGCAGTCGTGTCGCAACAGTCTCGTGTAAACTGACGGCCAATCAGAGTTCCTGCTTCACACACATCTGATTACAGAAACGTAGCAAAAAGTCACATGTAGAAAGACAGCCAATCAGGGTCCCTGCTTCACACACAACTCTTAGAAACAGATTGCTTTACACATACACACATCTTACTACACGTACACAACTCTAACGGCAGAAAGGTAGCAACATGTCATGTGTAAACAGTTAATCAGGGTTCCTGCTTCACCCAAATCTGATTACAGACACACACATTTTCATACGCGCACACAACTTAAGACACAAATTGCTTTACACATACACATCTAAATACAAACAATTCTTTCAAGGCAGAAACTTAGCAAAAATCAGGTGTTAACAGACAATCAAGGTTCCTGTTTCACATAAATCTGACTACACTTAAACACATCTGACTACGCGCACACAACTTGAGACAAATTGCTTTACACATACACACGTCTGAATACACGTACACACCTTAACGGCAGACAGGTAGCAACATGTCATGTGTAAACAGTTAATCAGGGTTCCTGCTTCACCCAAATCTGATTACAGACACACATATTTTCATACGCGCACACAACTTAAGACACAAATTGCTTTACACATACACATCTAAATACAAACAATTATTTCAAGGCAGAAACTTAGCAAAATCAGGTGTTAACAGACAATCAAGGTTCCTGTTTCACATAAATCTGACTACACTTAAACACATCTGACTACGCGCACACAACTTGAGACAAATTGCTTTACACATACACACGTCTGAATACACGTACACACCTTAACGGCAGACAGGTAGCAACATGTCATGTGTAAACAGTTAATCAGGGTTCCTGCTTCACCCAAATCTGATTACAGACACACATATTTTCATACGCGCACACAACTTAAGACACAAATTGCTTTACACATACACATCTAAATACAAACAATTATTTCAAGGCAAAAACTTAGCAAAAGTCAGGTGTTGACAATCAGGGTTTCTGTTTCACATAAATCTGACTACACTTACACACATCTGACTACGCGCACACAACTTGAGACAAATTGCTTTACACATACACACCTTAACGGCAGACAGGTAGCAACATGTCATGTGTAAACAGTTAATCAGGGTTCCTGCTTCACCCAAATCTGATTACAGACACACACATTTTCATACGCGCACACAAATTGAGACAAATTGCTTTACACACACACACATCTAAATACAAACAATTATTTCAAGGCAGAAAACTTAGCAAAAAATCACATGTTAACAAACATGTCTGAGGGTTTCTGTTTCACATAAACCTGACTACACTTACACACATCTGAATACACTTACACAACTTAACGGCAGAAAGGTAGCAACGTGTCATGTGTAAACAGTTAATCAGGGTTCCTGCTTCACCCAAATCTGATTACAGACACATTTTCATATACGCACACAATTGTGTATTTGTAAACACAAATTGCTTTACAAATACACACACAAATTGCTTTACACATACACACATCTAAATACAAACAATTCTTTCAAGGCAGAAACTTAGCAAAAATCAGGTGTTGACAATCAGGGTTTCTGTTTCACATAAATCTGACTACACGTACACACATCTGAATACACGTACACAACTCGAATGACAGAAAGGTAGCAACATGTCATGTGTAAACAGTAAATCAGGGTTCCTGCTTCACCCAAATCTGATTACACATAAACATTTTCATACGCGCACACAAATTGCTTTACACATACACACATCTAAATACAAACAATTCTTTCAAGACAGAAACTTCGCAAAAATCACGTATTAACAGACAATCGGTGTTTCTGTTTCACATAAATCTGACTACACAGACACGACTAACGGCAGAAAGGTAGCAAAATGTCATGTGTAAACAGTTAATCAGGGTTCCTGCTTCACCCAAATCTGATTAGACACACACATTTTCATACGCGCACACAATTGTGTGTGTATTTGTAAACACAAATTGCTTTACACATACACACATCTAAATACAAACAATTCTTTCAAGGCAGAAACTTAGCAAAAATCATGTTTTAACAGACAATCAGGGTTTCTGTTTCACATAAATCTGACTACACATACACACATCTGAATACACGTACACAACTCTAAAAGGTAGCAAAATGTCCTGTGTAAACAGCTAAGGGTTCCTGCTTCACCCTAATCTGATTACAGACACACGCATTTTCATATGTGCACACAACTTAAGACACAAATTGCTTTACACACACACATCTAAATACAGACAATTCTTTCAAGGCAGAAACTTAGCAAAAATCACATGTTAACAATCAGGGTTTCTGTTTCACATAAATCTGACTACACGTACACAACTCTAACGGCAGAAAGGTAGCAAAATGTCATGTGTAAACAGTAAATCAGAGTTCCTGCTTCACCCAAATCTGATTACACACACACATTTTCATACGCGCACACAAATTGCTTTACACATACACACATCTAAATACAAACAATTCTTTCAAGGCAGAAACTTAACAAAAATCACATGTTAACAGACAATCAGGGTTTCTGTTTCACATAAATCTGACTACACGTACACAACTCTAACGGCAGAAAGGTAGCAACATGTCATGTGTAAACAGATAATCAGGGTTCCTGCTTCACCCAAATCTGATTACAGACACACACATTTTCATACACGCACACAACTCTTGGACACAGATTGCTTTACACGTACACACAATTCTCTCACTGCAAAAAGACAACAGAGGAAATACGGACAGAGACGATCATTTTATTCCTCAGACAAATCCTGATACGGACAGACAACACACATTGAAATACAGACACACTTTAGTTCAACAGCACATAAAAAATGGATTAAACGCATTTGCAAATCATTTTGCTGCGATCATGATTCCGTAGAAATATTATTTTTTCTCTCCAAGATACACAAAGTATTCCACAGGACTGCTCATCATGTACACAACACACAGACATTTGGCACGAAGGGAAAGGAGAAAAGTTTAGCTCTGATGCTCAAATAAAAAGATGACGGTTGATAAGTGCCTGTTGTAATGAATCAAAGCATGGTGGAGTGTCACTGGGAGTCAAAGTCACACTTGTGAGAGTCACAGTGCCACCAAGGAAAAGGCTTTTAATGACGGCAATTAAGGCATCAGCACGGGTGGAGAAGTACAATTCATCATCAGCAGAGAACACGTGCGCACACACGTGCACTTTACGCTACCCAGGAAGTCGCATGTTGCTCTGGCCCCGCAAAGCAAACTGGACTTGTGTGTGTGTGTGTGTGTGTGTGTGTTGGGACCACTTCCGGGTGGTTCCAACAGTACAGTACATGTATGTGACATTGGTGTCCATGAGGAGGAGATGTCAGGGGGTGTGTCCATGGTGGGAGAAGTAGTACCTGACAGGAGGACCGGGGAGATCTTCGTCCGTGTCGTTCTCGGGAGCGAAGGACACGGTGAGGTCCACGTATTGGCGACCCGCTGCCGGCTTGATCAGTTTTTGCATCCTGTCGGCACAAAATGAAACGTTTAGGGGCTGATTTACCGAGATCCAAACACCACGCGCCTTATTTAAATGAGGATTTTGCGTGTACTATGCGGGGCGTCGCCATGGAGACGCTCATTTACTGCACATTCATGTTATGCTGGGATGTTTTGCCATGTGCAATCTATAAAATAGTGTGTGCTATTAGTGGCCGTGTGATTTACCAAGACTGCACGTGCAACTGAAAAGTGGTGTGGACCGCCTTGTTTAACCTCTTAAGGCCCAAGCTGTTTGTTTACATGCTTTTTTTTTTATTTCTCTTTGCTATTTGGGCTTATTGGACCCTAATTAGAATAAAAACTAAGAATCATCTTTTGATAAGATGTACTTAGTCCATATGTACACAAACGTGTACTTCATGTTTAGTGACATGCTAATTCTTTTTACACTTTTTTTTTTCCAAATTCCATTGTATGTTATACTCTTCTGACACCACCAGATGGCAGTATTAGTGTCCACATAAGTGGCCATAAGACCCCAATTCAGTAGTGCACACAATTTTGGAAATAAGAGCTAAAAGGTGCTGTCCACGCATGTGGCCACTAAACCTTTAGAGGTTTTTAAATGAGTATTTTGCGTGTACTATGCAGGGCATCGCCATGGAGACACTCATTTACTGCACATTCATGCTATCCTGCTGTGATGTTTTGCCATGTGCAATCTATAAAATAGCGTGTGCTATTAGTGGGCGTGTGATTTACCAAGACTGCACGTGCAACCGAAAAGTGGTGCAGACCGCCTTATTTAAATGACTATTTTGCGTGTACTATGCGGGGCGTCGCCATGGAGACACTCATTTACTGCACATTCACGCTATTCCTACCTGTGATGTTTTCAAACAGGCAGGAGACATCTACCACTTTTTATGGGCCTTTTACAAGCGGTCCTGCAGTGCGTCTACATTGAAACCACTTGTTATTTTTTTTACCGCTGAAGGTGCGCTCTTTGGAGGGAGGCTGCGCTAACCCCGCATAATACGCAAAAATGCATACATCAAGAAGTGTTTTTTCATAAAAGAAATATTTTAATAAGATATATGTGAAAAAAACAGACGCCATTAAAAAAATAATAAAGGACACCAAAACGCATCAATGCTGTTGTCCCCGCACAAGATCATTTTTAACTACAACATTTTTGATGGGCCTGCTATCTGTGCCCTGGACCTCTGGCCGGGGGTCCCCGGAAGCCGCCGTACTGTGAAGATGGTGCAGAGTGTCTGAATCTGTCAGTTTTAGGTGTAACTAAAATTAGCCTAAAATGTTAGCATGCGCACATTAAAATGCTAACACTTAGCAAATGTGCTAACGATGGCATGTTAACAGTTAGCACATCTCACATGTCAATTAACACGGCTGTAAGGTGCATGGCTTCGGAAATAAGAGAAAAAAGTGTCAAATTAGATGAAAACGTTAGCATGTTTAAGATAGCTAGCTAGCATGCTATCGTTTGCATGCTAAAAGTTAACAAGTGTCAGATACCAAGTTAAATGACTCTGGGGTAAACGGTTGCAAAACTGGCTTAAACAGTTAGCAAGCTAACGTACTCTAAATGGTAACATTTAAAGTACGCCCATTGGCGCGAACGAGACCTTTCAGACGGTATAACATATGTGGGGGTTCGTTGGCCGGTTCGGCTCGTATTAAACGAAAGGGTTCGCCATTATAAAAGGTGCGTCCCCATTCAATTGGCCCATTTTTTTTTTTTATTCGTGAATAGCGTCGCCACGGTAGAACGAAATGTTTGCAACTTAAAATACGCCCGTCGGCGCGAACGAGACCTTTCCAACGGTATAACATATGTGGGGGTTCGTTGGCCGGTTCATCACGTATTAGACGAAAGGGTTCGTCATTATAAAGGTGCGTCCCCATTCAATTGGCCCATTTTTTTTTGTTTATTCGTGAATAGCGTCGCCATGGTAGAACGAAATGTTCGTAACTTAAAATACGCGTGTCGGCGCGAACGAGACCTTTCCGACGGTATAACATATGTGGGGGTTCGTTGGCCGGTTCGACTCGTATTAAACGAAAGGGTTCGCCATTATAAAAGGTGCGTCCCCATTCAATTGGCCCATTTTTTTTGTTTATTCGTGAATAGCGTCGCCACGGTAGAACGAATTGTTTGCAACTTAAAATACGCCCGTCGGCGCGAACGAGACCTTTCCGACGGTATAACATATGTGGGGGTTCGTTGGCCGGTATGACTCGTATTAGACAAAAGGTGCGTACCCATTAAATCGGCCCATTTTTTGGGTTGTTCGTGAATAGCGTCGCCATGGTAACACAAAATGTTCCCAATTTAGATTTCCGCCATCGGCGCGAACGAGACCTTTCCGACGGTATAACATATGTGGGGGTTCGTTAGCCAGTTTGTCTCACAGTGGACGTAAGAGAAACGTGCGGAACGAGAATAATAAAGCAATAATAATATGCCCCAAATTGTAATCCATAATTAAGACTAATAAATGACTTACGTCAGTTTAAGTCTCTTGGTGTGTCCTGGTATAACCGGCACGAAGATCATCTTCACACCATGGACCACCATCGTGGGTTCAATTCCGTACTTCTCCTGAAATACAACAGAAATGGACGGAACTTAAATACAACAAAGTTATTACATTTTCAGTACAAACGCGTCCAAGAACGGATGTACAGTTACGGGGGTGGACTAAATGGGAACACGGGTCAGGTCGCCACGTTGGAGAAAAGGTAAACATGGAGGAGAAAAATAACTAGTCCCAAATTAAACACCTGGAGGAGGGTTTAGTTTGAGACCAGGAAAAAACCTCGAGCAAAGCACATATATACGTGTCACGACATAAGACTCGCTATGCGGGCATCAAGCCTGAAGCAGCCGCCACCAGGGGCGCTGCTTCGTTTTTTGTCGTGCCACGTGGGGTGAAGCATGGGATTCGCCTCATGCCACACCCCAGGGGTATTTTACGTGTGTAAAATACCCCTGAGGTGTGGCGTGAGGCGAATCCCATGCATGGGCAAATCCTATCCTTGTTCCGTGACCTTGATGGACGTTTATCGCGATAACGCAGTAAGTCAACAAACAACAGGTGTGTGTCAGGTAAGGAGCTTGTAGCGTCTTCTGTCCTTTTTGGGAGAATTTTCAAGCAAAGATGTTGCAAAGCATTACAGCCAGGGAAAACAATCCAGATTAGAATGTTTAAGTTTGAGCCGGCGAAAACAAATGTCAACTTTTCACTCTGTCTATTTCCGGTCTTCCAAATTCATCATACTATGCCATGCAGAGCACATAGCATCTCCAAGATGTTGTCCAGTTTGCGATTCGGTCCAAAATCACAGAAGTCTAAGTGCCCATCCTTCAATCATTTGTGGCACCTTGAGGGTACCTTGCACGGCTGCCAGCGTCTTCAAACTCGTCGACACACCAGAGAAACTTTTACTCCAACCAGCAGATGTCCTGTTATCATGATTCCTAATAGGTAAATATCTTCAACATCCTCGACTGGACGAATCACTAGGCACACGACCAAGAGTCTAGGAACTACTATTAAACAGGACAGACCAGTTCCCCCGAACCCAAGCTTCTCCTCGAGAAGATCTTGTCCATTTTGTTGAGAGGCCAGTTGATCAGTTTAGAATGTGGAGAGCAGTGCAAAAAGAGGCTCCAAGAAAGTTAGGACCAGGCAAAACAAGGAAGCAAAGTAGAAGATCGGGGAGCAGGAAGGGAAGGTGAAAAAAGGACATTATAGAACAGGGGTGTCCAAACTTTTTCCACTGAGGGCCGCACACTGAAAAATCAAAGCAAGCAGGGGCATTTTTGATATTTTTTATTTTAAAAACCAATACAATATATGTATAAAAAAGATACATTTAGGCCTCCACTCAGACTTGATCCCGGGGACCCCAAAAGGTTTTGGTCAAATTTTTTTTTTTACAAATGTGTCATTATTTAGTATTATTATTATTATTATTATTCAAGGTTTAAATCTCTAGATCAACATTAGGTCTATCTGTCAATATAACGCTTTTAAAGATTTAAGTTGTATGCCATTTTTGTCAAGGAAAAAAACACAAAATATGCAATATTTTCTCCCAATAAAATTTTAAAGTGAAATATTTGAGATTATATAATAATTGGAGTCTTAAAAAGGTCTATAACTCATAACAACATTGATTTTAATTCATTATTTTTTTGAGCAATGTCACTTAAAAAAAAAGAAAAGTCCCACTAAAATTATTGGGGATCCAAAAGAGTACTGCTCAGTAAAGTTTAAAAAAATAAATCCAACATTTTTTAAAACTTTTACCACAATAGTCTCAAGATCAACTTCAGATCTATCCGTCAATTGTAATTTTTATTGTTGTTTATGTTTTTTGTTGGTTCTTTTAGGCCCTTCTTTAAAAAACTTTTTTTAAATGGCAACCAAAAAATATGCAACATTTTGTCCCCAAAATATCTCAAAGTGGAATATTTAATGTGAAGTAAATGGAGCCTTGAATAGGTCAATGATTCATAATGACATTGATTTTGATTCATTATTATTTTTTAAAGAAAGAAACAGCCTGCATGGCAGCTTTGTGTTATTAGAGTAAATAATGCAACATTTTCTTGTTACATTTCACCTGTTTGCTCTTTTATACCACTTTTTATGTTTTTTATATTTTTTTCCCATCGTATTTTTAGAATGTGCCATGGGGCCGTCAAAAAATTACCTGCGGGCCGCACTTTGGACACCCCTGTTATAGAAGAAGTGTTCCTCACCCTGACTGCATTTATGAAGTCTGACAGGGTGAAGTCCTGGTGGCCGGTGATGGTCCAGCAGTCCCAGATGGAGAAGTAAATGTCGTCTCTGAAATAGACGACATGTTGCAACATTACACTCATCGCTCGTTTATCGCTGTTAATTGAATGAATTTCCGCAAAGTGGGAATCATTAATAAAAAATGTAATATTTTCATAACTAGAGCATTAAAAACATGTTTATGACCTTCTAAATACTTTTTTCAGCATTATGAGAGCCTGGACATGAAATAACGCCTTTTAGTCACCTTTACATTCTTTTAACCTTGTGTAATGTTCATATTGTTGTTACTCAGCCAGCGTTTGTGGGTCTGATGGACCCCTTGCATTTTGTGGCTTTTAATGCCTTACAATTAAACACTTTTATGTTAAAATACTGAACACATGTTTACCTTATCCCAATAAACATCTGTTCAGTATTTTATTTATGAATAAATAAATAAATAAATAATAATTGGTGAAGTAAGTTACATTTCATATGATGAGATGAGTAAGATTATTTTGAGAATGAATGAATGGATGGATGAAATAAATTCAGAATGTTTATCATGGTTCTTCTTCTTTGTACTTTGTAAACACTTTAAGTTTGAAGAGTTTCTTGAAGTGTATCATATTAGTACATTGTTTGATGTCTTTGCTTAATCCATTCCATCATTTAATTCCACATATTGATATACTGAAGGTCTTAAGTGTTGTACATGCATATAAATGTTTTAAATTACATTTTTCTCTAAGGTTATATTTCTCCTCTTGTTGAGAAGAATTGTTGTATTTTCTTGGCTAGCAGGTTATAGTTTGCTTTGTGTATCATTTTAGCTGTTTGCAAATTCACTATGTGGTGGAATTTCAGTATTTTTGATTCAATAAATAAAGGGTTTGTATGTTCTCTATATCCAACATTATGTATTATTATAACTGATCTTTTTTGTAACACCGTTAGTGAATGAAGTGTACTTTTGTAGTTATTTCCCCATATTTCTACACAGTAACTCAGATATGGTAACACTAGTGAGCAGTAGAGAATATGAAGTGATTTTTGGTCTAGAACAGGTCTGGGCAATTATTTTGACTCGGGGGCCAAATTTAGAGAAAAAAATGTGTCTGGGGGCCGGTATACCTATTTTTAGGAACACTAATACAAAACCTCACAATAATGTCTGATTGAATGCTAAAAACGTTATGACAGACCGCCTTAAAAAACGTAATGGAATTTTACATTTTTCTATGAACGATAAAACACTGAATATTGACAACATATGAACGTCACACCCCCTTTTGATCGACATATTTTACAATCAAGTGAAACGCAACAAAAATGCAACAAACAGTGAAATATGAACGCGAAGGGTACAAAATAAACCCACCTAAAATCTGATATATCTGATATTTGCTGAATTTCCCCCAGGGATCAATAAAGTACTTTCTATTCTATTCTATCCTATATATCACTAAGCTTTAGAACTTTGTTGTGAAAATCTCCTTCCGCATCTGTGGAAACGCTTCCCGCCCACACTGCTTGGTGCCTCGTCTGAGCTGCTGTGACGTAGATGACCATAGTAACTAATTAGATGACCATAGTAACTAATTAGATGACCATAGCAACTAATTAGATGACCATAGTAACTAATTAGATGACCATAGCAACTAATTAGATGACCATAGTAACTAATTAGATGACCATAGTAACTAATTAGATGACCATAGCAACTAATTAGATGACCATAGTAACGAATTAGATGACCATAGTAACTAATTAGATGACCATAGCAACTAATTAGATTACCTTAGTAACTAGTATATCATCCATAAGTGCAGATTCCAAGCATTGAAAGACTTAGTATAGTTGAAGACTTACGGTCATTAGAAAACATCACTGCACATTATAATGGCAGCTACACTTTCCATCTTAAAGATCTAAAAAAATTATTTGGGAATGTCCGGCGGGCCAAATTGAAAAGCTCAACGGGCCTTAATTTGCCCAGGTCTGGTCTAGAACATGTTTTGCTTTATTCATTATTGACGTGTTTCTTGCTACTTTATGTTGTATATTTTTTACATGGGATTTCCAGTTCAATTTATCATCAATCATTATACCTAGAAATGTGGTTTAATTTACTCTTTCAATTTCTATTCCGTCTATTTGTATTTGTGTTTGACTTTCTCTTCTACTGATACCAAATAGCATTATTTTAGTTTTACTGAGATTCAACGATAGTCTGTTTTTGTCAAACCACCATTGTGGCCAAACAGCTCCATTTTTGTTTCATCTGACCACAGAACTGTTTCAGAAGGTCTTATCTTTGTCCAGTGAAACTTGCCAAGGGACATGTAAGCAAATATTAACATTGCTGTATGTATACTTTTGACCCTGCAGATTTGCTCACATTTTCAGTAGACCCATAATAAATTCATAAAAGAACCAAACTTCATGAATGTTTTTTGTGACCAACAGGTATGTGCTCCAATCACTCTATCACAAAACAATAAGAGTTGTAGAATTATTGAAAACTCAAGACAGCCATGACATTATGTTCTTTACAAGTGTAAGTAAACTTTTGACCACGACTGTATGTGTATATATTGTATCCGCTGATGTAGTTCTGTTGTTGTCGTGTGTAGGAACAAAATAAATATACGTCAAAATGGCAAATATTGGCGGCGATAACGGTTCGATACCTACAAGGAAGTTGCCAGAAGCAAAGTGAAAGTGTACTTGCTGTTGGTACCTGATGAGCGTCCGCTTAACGGGAGCAGGCTCAGTAAACACCACCACAGGAAGGGCCAAGTTGAAAAAGCAGTTCTTCAGAGACTCAAAGCCGTAGCCTCCAGCGATCTTGATCAGCTCCAGCGCCACCTAACACCAAGGCCAACAATCCTTCAAATCAAACCACACATGTTTGCAGTCTTCATTTTCTTGACTAAAAATGTGTCTTCGTAAACACAGACGATCTATTTTCCCAGACTATAACAGGTTATGTTGGAAATGTTGTTTTTGAGAAGCGCTGCAATAACCTCAATAAAAGTGGTTATTCAAAGATGTGTTAACCTTCGTGCAACATTTACTGTTTAGTCGACTAAAATGTGAAATTGACTTGACTAAACCAAATTACTTTAGACTAGGGGTGCAACAACTAATCGATTAAATCAATTAAAATCGATTATAAAAATAGTTGCCGATTAATTTAGTCATCGATTCGTTGGATCTATGCTATGCGCATGCGCAGAGGCAATTTTTTAATTTAAAAAAATATATATATATATATATATATTTTTAAATAAACCTTTATTTATAAACTGCAACATGTACAAACAGATGAGAAACAATAATCAAAATAAGTATGCTGTTTTTTTTCAATAAAATACTGGAAAGGATAGAAATTTAGTTTGTCTCTTTTATCCGATTATTAATCTATCAATCGAAGTAATAATCGACAGATTAATTGATTATCAAATTAATCGTTAGTTGCAGCCCTACTTTAGACCAGTGGTCCCCAACCACCGGTCCGGTCCGTGACGCATTTGCTACCAGGCTGTAGAGAAACAAATAATTTATAAAGAACTGCATTTTGTCCGACTTAACTTTGGCCTGTCCCACTAGACCAGGGGTGTCAAACTTGTTTTCATTGAGGGCCACGCCGCAGAGGGCCGCTTGTAACAGTAAATAATTAATTAATTTGCCTATGAATTAAAAAAAACATTTTTTTTAAATTTACGTTTACAATTTTACCACTGTTTTTACAGAAAAAAACTGACAGCTTAGTTGCCAGACTTTTACTGTAAAATATATGTTTTTTCTTTTTTCATTATCAATCAATCAATCAATGTTTATATATATAGCCCTAAATCACAAGTGTCTCAAAGGGCTGCACAAGCCACAACGACATCCGCGCTACAGAGCCCACATAGGGCATTATTATTTTTTACAACATAACGGAAATAGAAATACAGTACTGCTGTTTAATTTTATTTTGTCAACTCAGCTGCCAGTTTTTTACTATAGTAAAATGTGGTACCATAAAATCATCAACCGTGGATTTTACATTAAAAAAAAGAAAAAACTGACAGCTCAGTCGACATAATTTTACTGTAAAAAAACAAACATTGGTCGTTTTGTTTCAAATTACAGTAAAATGCTGTAAAAAAAAAACTCCCTAAATTTTACAGTAAAATCTATTGGTAATTTTAAAGTGTACAATTTGATGGATAACTCGAAATCATAAGTTAAGCAGATATTTAAGTATTTATTTGGATTTTGGCCAACAAAGTTAGATAATATAATATTTGTTGCAATATTGGACACTAGTTTTTTCCCTGTCAAACTACAACAACAAAAAACCTAATACCTTTAGTAAGAAAATAAGAAAGTATTATTTCCAGCCTTTAGCGGGCCATATCTGACCCGCGGGCCTTGAGTTTGGCATCTGTGCACTAGACACACCAATGAGCTTGTTTATACATCCATCCATCCATCCATTTTCTACCGCTTAATCCCTTCGGGGTCGCGAGGGGTGCTGGAGCCTATCTCAGCTACAATCGGGCGGAAGGCGGGGTACACCCTGGACAAGTCGCCACCTCATCGCAGGGCCAACACAGATAGACAGACAACATTCACACTCACATTCACACAGTAGGGCCAATTTAGTGTTGCCAATCAACCTATCCCCAGGTGCATGTCTTTGGAGGTGGGAGGAAGCCGGAGTACCCGGAGGGAACCCACGCAGTCACGGGGAGAACATGCAAACTCCACACAGAAAGATCCAGAGCCCGGGATTGAAACCAGGACTGCTCAGGACCTTCGTATTGTGAGGCAGATGCACTAACCCCTCTGCCACCGTGCTGCCCCCTTTAGATGTACACTAAAATTCCTCATAGGAAGTTGCCATTTGTTATATTTGTTATAACTTTGTGAGTTGATGCTATGCACAATAATGAACATATCAGATAGAAAAGTGACAGATTGTAGTCAAAGGCTGATTTCCATCTGCATTTCATTGCAAAGAAACACTCCCAGGGCTCCCACTAATTCAGCGTTATATTGACTTGTATTTTTCATGCACTTATTCTTGCTGTATTTATCTGGCACAGGTGGAATGCCGGTCCCTGAAAATAATGCCTACATTGACCCGGTCCGTGGTGAAAAAAAGGTTGGGGACCACTGCTTTAGACGACTACAACATGACTCAAACTGAAATACATTTTTGACAAAAACTCAACTAAAAACTGCTGACAAAATCAACACTTGACGATAACGAATGCAAACATTTTTAGTCAACAAAATTAAGACAGAAAGATCGTCGAGCCTCTCCTTACCAGTCCTGCCACACCAGCTGTTGCCGTGGCGATGGCGGGGATGATCTTGCCGGCGATGCGTTTGGTCTTGAAGCGGTCGGCGGGCTCGATGGAGTACATGTTGGCCCTGAGGGCGGACGCCGACGTGACGAAGTCCACGTGGCCGTTGCTGTCGTCGTCCTTCTCGAACTCCAGCGTCGTCATCCGTAACATTTCTAGACGTGGCAGCAGGACACAGACACTCTGACTCCTTAGCAGGGTTTGGCAGGTGCCAGCAAATGGAGTCGTTTTTAAACAATCTAATGCCCATGTCCTAGGGCTGGATTATTCATTGAATTTTTATTTCGATTATGGCTTCTCACGATTATTAAAATATAATCGAGAAAAAACTATTTTTGGGCCGCGAAACGTGCACGCAAATTCCGGAGCTTGTGACGGTGAAACAGATGAGGAGCGAATGAGCGAAAAAAGAGAGCATGTCTAGTAGAAGTTTGGGATGTCACCATGGTTACTACTTTTTGACACAGCGCTAGTATGCTCAATAAAATACGTAGGGCATATTTGATTTCCACATTGACGTAATTGCGGACGGACTAGTGTTGTCCCGATACCAAAATGTATTTTGATACATAAGTGTGTGTGTGGGTATATATATATATATATATATATATATATATATATACATACTACCGTTCAAAAGTTTGGGGTCACCCAAACAATTTTGTGGAATAGCCTTCATTTCTAAGAACAAGAATAGACTGTCGAGTTTCAGATGAAAGTTCTCTTTTTCTGGCCATTTTTAGCGTTTAATTGACCCCACAAATGTGATGCTCCAGAAACTCAATCTGCTCAAAGGAAAGTCAGTTTTGTAGCTTCTGTAACGAGCTTAACTGTTTTCAGATGTGTGAACATGATTGCACAAGGGTTTTCTAATCATCAATTAGCCTTCTGAGCCAATGAGCAAACACATTGTACCATTAGAACACTGGAGTGATAGTTGCTGGAAATGGGCCTCTATACACCTATGTAGATATTGCACCAAAAACCAGACATTTGCAGCTAGAATAGTCATTTACCACATTAGCAATGTATAGAGTGTATTTCTTTAAAGTTAAGACTAGTTTAAAGTTATCTTCATTGAAAAGTACAGTGCTTTTCCTTCAAAAATAAGGACATTTCAATGTGACCCCAAACTTTTGAACGGTAGTGTATATATATATATATATATATATATATATATATATATATATATATATATATATATATATACGCACACACACATATGTGTACAATACAGGCCAAAAGTTTGGACACACCTTCTCATTCAATGAGTTTTCTTTATTTTCATGACTATTTACATTGTAGATTGTCACTGAAAGCATCAAAACTATGAATGAACACATGTAGAGTTACCGTATTTTTCGGAGTATAAGTCACACCGACCGAAAAGGCATAATAAAGAAGGAAAAAAACATATAAGTCGCACTTGAGTATAAGTCGCATTTTTTGGGGAAATTTATTTGTTAAAACCCAACACCAAGAATAGACATTTGAAAGGCAATTTAAAATAAATAAATAATAGTGAACAACAGGCTGAATAAGTGTACGTTATATGAGGCATAAATAACCAACTGAGAACGTGCCTGGTATGTTAACGTAACATATTATAATAAGAGTCATTCAAATAACTATAACGTATAGAACATGCTATACGTTTACCAAACAATCTGTCACTCCTAATCACTAAAACCCATGAAATCTTATACGTCTAGTCTCTTACGTGAATGAGCTAAATAATATTATTTGATATTTTACGGCAATGTATTAATAGTTTCACACATAAGTCGCTCCTGAGTATAAGTCGCACCCCCGGACAAACTATGAAAAAAACTGCGACTTATAGTCCGAAAAATACGGTACTGATTTTGAATCGAGAAAGGATTCTGAATCGAATCATTACCCCCAAGAATGGAATCGTGTAATGCCTAAAGATTCACAGCCCTACCTGTTGAGCACTCATTCACTCTGGTTTAAGACCTTCCTTCCTGTACCTGGCTTGGCGCCATCGCCAGTAATGGACTGCTGCAGCTGCCTGATGGCCTCCCTCTCCTCCTCACTACTTAGAGGCATCTTCAACTGATCAGGCTTCTTAGCAGCCTCGTCGGTCTCTATGGACTGTGAGGGGGACAATCACGGCAAATGAATCAGGGAGCGTTCAAACGGTTCATCAACAATGGTGATAATGACCTACTTTGACCAAGGGCAGGTACTCTGGGATCTTAACAACGGAGAGAATTCTCCCCACAGCCTCCTCACAAAGATCCTGGAAGAGGAGTAACACAGTAGTGATGCGGCCCGTTTTCTCTCTCTCTCACGTGCGTGCGTGACCTACCCTATCCGAGTAAGGAATGTTGTAAATGCCAGCAAAGAGTCGGGCGGTGCTTACGATAAAGCTGAAGTGCCTGAAGGGAAAAAGTACAGTTGGATCAGCCGAGATGTGAAGTGCGTAAAAGTTGCAACTAGATATCGACCGATATGTTTTTTTCAGAGCCGATACCGATTATTAACATGTTCGAACTGCTCCCACAGTGCAGTGTTTTAAGTCTCGTCTTAAGACCCACTTTTATTCTCTGGCTTTTAACACTACGTGAGTTGTGTGGTCCTCTGTGTTTTTAAATTTAGATTTTTATTTATTGTTTTAATTGGTTTCCCCCTTTAAAATAGTTTTTAATCATATTTATTTTTATATTGTTTTATATTGGTTTTATATGTATTTATTTATTGTTTTTATTCAGTCATTGGTGGCGCTAAGGATATTTGAATATTGTTTTTAATATTGTTGTGCAACACTTTGGAAACATTTTTGTTGTTTAAATGTGCTATACAAATAAAGTGGATTGGATTGGATTGATTATTAGTAGTCAAAGAGACCGATAACCGATATTTGGAGGTGATATTCATCCACAGTAGGGTTGTACGGTATACCGGTACAAATAAAGTATCATGGTGCTAATCATTTGAAATCGGTACCGTTCTACAGCGCCGAGGCGCATGATGTTTAGTGTGTCAAAGTGCATACAAGCAATAACATCTTGGAGAGGAAGAATGGCAAAAAACTACAATTCTACTGGTTAATAAAGAGGGTGCATGAAGCGTAATATGGAGGTATTTGGGCTTTAAAACTAACAATAAAGGGGATGTTTTAAACAGGGAGGCACCGCGTTGCAAGTACTATTTTACACTTTTCCTGCTTGTCGGCTGCCAGACCGTGGTCGAGGAGCGCAGGGGAGACGTTCCCTCCAGGACCGAAGTTTTTACAACTTAAGACTAAAAAACTCCTTTGTCCCACACGCCATCAGACTGTACAACTCCTCTTTGGGGGGAGGGGGTACTAGGATGACAGGGGATGCAAAACAATAAAAAAAATTCTTAAAAGTGCAATACATTTTCATAACATGGTCACTACTGCTTAGTTTCTGTTGTTATATTCTTATTTTTACTGTTATGTTTTTATTCTTATTGTCGCTTTTTATTTTTATTCTTATTGTTATATTTTCTATTTTATTTCCATTTATACTCCCATTATTTACTTTTTAAATTCGTTCTCAATTCTGAACAATGCTGCTGGAATTTTAATTTTCCTGAGGGGACTCTCCTGAAGGAATCAATAAAGTACTATCTATCTTTCTATCTAACTTGGTCACTTAATTTATTATTTCCACAGGGCACAACCGGACATCCACCATGCTACTAACACTCCTGCACATGCTAGCGCTACCTCTCCTCACTTTCCCACTCACTTACTCATGTCACTCACCCCACATACTGCCATTTTTAAAAGGAGCGCGCACACACATACGCTACTCTCACAACAGCTGCTTTAAAACACGCCTTGCCAAATGTGGCGATTAGTATTACCACCTTTGCTTCAAACCTAGGTAAACATTTAAATAACAAGCATTCAGATCTTCACAAGGAGTTACAAAAAGTGACAGGTAATAATATAGTTGTTACACCAGTCCTGGTGTTCGGTCTGGTGCAGACTGTAGTCGAGGAGCACAGGGAAGACATAATATATCTGTATATATATTATTCTGTACACATATTATGTATATATTCGTATATATGTTAGATTTTTTTATCGCTATATTAGTCTATTTATACCTGCATTGTCCTTTCCATCCTTACACTTTCCATCATTGTAACTGAGCTACTATGTTGAACAATTTCCCTTGTGGATCATTAAAGTTTGTCTCAGCCTAATGTCTAAGTCTAAGACGTTCCCTTCAGGGTCGATGCCATTTCAATGCCTTTTCATTTCTATTTTAACCGTGTCAAATTGTTCTTTGATTGTGAGTGTTTAATGTAGTGTACGATTTTCTATTAAAATAAAGTAGTTCCCTTTATTTGGAAAAGTATCAATATACATTTTGATACGTTTTGGGACAACCCTAATCTGCAGTAAAAGTTATTAAACGTGAATAATATACGTCAGTAAACAGCTGGACAAGGCTTTAAGTTGTTTTTTAACATTATTTTTTAGGAAATGTGGGACCAGTAGTGACAATGTTTTTTGCGGCGCTAATGTTTTGATTTAACAGCAAAAGACATTAAACACCTTAATTACGTGCGTCTAAGAGGAGCATCAACATTTGCATTTCAAAATCTCATGGGAAAATTGGTAAAAATATGCGATTTTTTGTACATCCCAATAACTCACCATCTACTCCATTTCATAACAGTTTTAAGGTTTAAACATTGCAAATATTTAAATAAAAACCATTCTGGGCTCCGTCACATAGATGATAGTTGAGACATTTTTCAAGCTAGCTGACATTTCTTCCTGGATGTTACAGAAAGTATGAGAATGTGTGAGCTGCTGCCTGCTCTTCTTTACTTGTACAATAATATCCTGTTTGTTAAGATATTTACACAAAGTTTGGATTTTTGGCAGAGATATCTTTGTCCATCATGTCCATCCATCTCTGTCGCGTTATTTGACTGAATCACGGAACATGAAACTCTTGCGCTCCTTTAATGAGCTAACTAGGAAACTCATAATCTCAAGTATATGTTTCTACTTTCTAGTAAAAATATCGAAACAAACTTATTAGCCAGCTAATCTCGGTCCTTCCCTTTATTTGCCTTACATTATTGTCTATTTATTGTTATTACTGTTTTCCTTTATTGCATATTTATTACTGTTTTTCTTAATAATTGCTTGGACCTGAGTCCAAATCTCGTACCGAACATGTGCAAATGTGTATGGGTATGGCAACTAAAGTTCCTTGAAGTATAGCTAAAAACACGTTTTTAAATTGGTAATTTTAAGATCACTTTTAAGTTTTTAAAGCTTAAATAAAATGTCTTATTTCAGAAAATCTTACCAAGACAATTTTGACTTGTTCCCGAATTTTTTGCTTATAAGAAGTTATTTTTGCTTGTACAAAAAAAAGATATTTGGGGAGAACTATTGACAATGAGAGTAATTTTCATTTTTAAATGAATTTTTAAAAAGGGGGACCTTTTCTAATGCAGAGCAAAGGGCTGGTGCTTAAGCAGTGGTTACTACTATATACTAAACAATGCATCTATTTTTCTAATACGGGTATTATATGAGAATATGTTGTAGCTGCTGACAAAGTTATGTCATTGTTGTAAAAAAATAATTTAAAAAAGGCAGATACCGATAGAAAAGACAGACACCGATACACGTCAAAATGCCAAATGATCGGTTGGTCTCAAGTTGTAACGTCACCAGTAATTTACTTACATCGGGTCTTTTAGGTCAAATTCAATGGGGGCTGGTGGCCTTTTGGGGGACTGCCAAAACAAACCTAACACATGGAGAGAACATGAATGTTGGCAATGGAAAGTGTTTCTGTATGTATTCAGGAGAACACGTACTTCCATCTTTTAGCCTGGTGTCCAGAGGGAAAGAGCGCAGAAGCTGCAAAGCCTATAAAAAAAGAGTAATTTAAGAGGTTAATAGTGCATAGCACATAAACAATGCATTGCAATACAATACAGTAAACTTGAAGGCTCATTGGTCAGATCATTAGGTACAGCTGCACAGTCCAGTGAGAGCTGTATCAAAATTGCACCTTTTAAAAGATGTTAATAATAACGCTGACTTTTGGTTGATGAGACACGTTCCTAACACACAATATGAACAAAAGTATTGGGACAAGGCATGGGTAGCTTGCGAACTTGAACCGATAAAAGTGTCACTTGCTGGTACCTGGGAAATCAGTGTCGATACCAATTTTCTGTATTTTTGTGTGTTCATGTTCAAAAAAATGTTAATATAATTGATAATTATTATTGTTAACAACTATGCAGTTGTTGCATCTTGTTTTCTAACGACTTCCGAGTCTCATTTGCAAGTATGCATTTATTTCACTTTGTCCCAGCTGTGTTACTGTAGTCAGGAAGTAGTCTTTGCCATTAAGTCCTACAAAGTGTTTGTATTAGTATGTGCTTTGCGGTGATATTATGCAAGTAACGTCTTGTAAGTAATGTAACGTCCCGAGTCTGACGCTCTTTTTAAACTTATTATTGCCCTAACGAGTCAACAGCGGCCCTCATAGCGACACAGCACTTCCACCATTATGCAATGACAGTTGCAGCAAACAAGGTTGCATTCACGAACCCACGGCAATATGAGCATCAATATTACAAAAGTCGCTTTTTGCACATTCTCTTTGTTCTGTATTGCTGCAAAAATTGTAATTTGTTGTGGATTTTGTTACTTTTTGTTAATGTACTACTAAGTTATCACTTAATTTAAATAGTTCATAACTATTTCCATTACTAATCTGTTCAACTTGAATGTCACAAAATTCCTTAAGAAATAAAAGTGTGTATTTTTTTTTTTTTTTAACGAAAATGCACTTTTTTAAGTACCTATTTAGGCACAGGCATTGTTTTTCCAGGTACGATTTGGTACTAGTGTTGGTTAAAATGTAAATGATACCCATTGAAACCGGCATGTAAAACTGCTAATGCTAACCAGTAGCATGTATATGGAAAATTCAAAATGTAAATTAACATTGAGCTAGCACATTTTGAAAAGTGGAGCCTTACTTTTGAGCGCTTTCTATCAGGCATGCTTTCTTTTTTGGCATGGAAAATGGCAACATTACCTAGATGCAGTATGCTACGAATATACTGTTTACCCGCCAAGTGCTTGAGCTGCGACATGAGGTTACGTGCATTAAAAGGTATCGAAATATGGTACGGTTTGATTTTACGTGAATCAGTAACCGGTAGTACAGTACCCATCTTGGAACATATGACAAGGAGTACCGTATTTTCCGGACTATAGAGCGCAACGATATATAAGCTGCACCCACCAAATTTTTGAAGAAAATAATATTTTTACATATATTAGCTGCACCGGACTATAAGCCACGGATATATACGTTGTGAAATTAGTTATTTACACAGAAATATTCTGACCTTAATGGTTTCCAAAATGTGTCTTTAACACGGCAGTAAAACGGCTGATCAAACAAAACAGAAGTTGTTGTCATGGACCCACTAGCTGCGCTAGGGCTGCGAATCTTTGGATGTCCCACGATTCGATTCAATATCGATTCTTGGGGTCACAATTCGATTATAAATCGATTTTTTTCCGATTCAACGCGATTCTCGATTCAAAAACGATATTTTTCCGATTCAAAACAATTCTCTATTCATTTAATACATAGGATTTCAGCAGGATCTACCCTAGTCTGCTGACATGCAAGCAGAGTAGTAGATTTTTATAAAAAGCTTTTATAATTGTAAAGGACAATGTTTTATCAACTGATTGCAATAATGTACATTTTTTTAAACTATTAAATGAACCAAAAATATGACTTCTTTTATCTTTGTGAAAATATTGGACACAGTGTGTTGTCAAGCTTATGAGATGGGATGCAAGTGTAAGCCACTGTGACACTATTGTTCTTTTTTTTTTATTATAAATTTCTAATGATAATGTCAATGAGGGATTTTTAATCATTGCTATGTAGAAATTGTTACTAATATTGATACTGTTGTTGATAATATTCATTTTTGTTTCACTACTTTTGGTTTGTTCTGTGTCGTGTTTGTGTCTCCTCTCAATTGCTCTGTTTATTGCAGTTCTGAGTGTTGCTGGGTCGGGTTTGGTTTTGGAATTGGATTGCATTGTTATGGTATTGCTTTGTATTATTTTGTTGGATTGATTAATAAAAATAAAAAAAAAAAATAAAAAAATACATTAAATAAAAATAAAAATAGATTTTTGAAAAATGAGAATCGATACTGAATCGTACAACGTGAGAATCGCGATTTGAATTCGAAACGATTTTTTCCCACACCCCTAAGCTGCGCAAACTAGCTCTCCAATCAGCTAAACAGACTCAATTACTTCACGGTGACATGTTGGTGAATTTGTGAACTGAATCAATACAAAATAATGCCATTGTAAGGTAATAATACTAGCACAGAGACTTGTAAACATGTTAGCATATTAGCTAATGCTAACGACGCTGGTTTTATTACATTACAATAACACGTAAAAATATGCATGACAACACTCCTACAGACATCACACATGGGACGGTTTAGTAAGAGTTGTTAAAAGACATAATGGCACTTGTACTTCCGGTTGCAAGCTCAGCCTAAACAGAAGGGCAATGCAGCACCTGCAGTGAGCAAACTCGGCCAAAAGATGGCGCCATAACACAAACAATAACACACCTATTTAGTGTCTTTGCATGTTTTTTTTTAAATAACGATTTGCATTATGGCTGTCAGCAAAGAAAAATCCATAATTTCGCTGCTCCGTTATACAAGCCGCAGTATTTAATGCCTAGGAAAAAAGTAGCTCCTTATAGAATTTATTTTAGGGTGAGTCTGAAAATCAGCTGTACCTAATGCAGACAGTTTATGTCAGGACAAATCATATTACCTTTCTCTTGAAATACTTTTCAAATTTGAGCCGAGCCAAGGCAATGCACTGTTGCCAATGGTGGGGCCGCCTGTTCAGCAGTTTAATGACTTGGAATGACCCCTCCAAACTGTCCCCCGCTTGCATCTTCTGCACAGACACACAAAAAACAGGGATCATTAAAAAACGTCAGGTTTTAGTCTAAAAAGCGCGACTATATTTGTACCTGTAGCACCAATTCAGCCGATGTGTGGGTCTGCCAGAAGGAGTTGTACATGGAGGGCTTCTGGACAAAGGCGTTCTCAAACTACACAAAATGAGGACGTTAGCAAGTCTTAAGTTGGAGCAGGAATTTGGATCGACTTTGTGCGATCCTACCTTGTCCCTGGCCCACTGGATGGTGTGTTCTATGACCGATGGGAAGGACTTTAGGGTGCAGAATGGGATCTCCTCCTCTGGCGGGTCCCGCTGGTAGAGAAAGTTTTAAAAGAATTGAGGGCTGAGTCGAGACAAGGCAGCGTGCGCCTTCAAATGTGCTCACGTGGCTATTGTAGGACTCTGTCAAATTTGGCACAATTATCTCTGTGTGTCCTTTGGTGCCCATGGTCCCGGAGTCAAGGAGAGCTCTCTGGTTGGAAAGACAGCGGCTGGAGATAATAATGAAAAAAAAGGTTCAAATAAGCTTGCTTAATTTTCTACAAAACAAATGTAACATTTCAAACCAACCCACCTGTCCACGTATCTACGGGCCTCCACATTGTCCAGCGCGGTGACAACCAGGTTGAGCCGGGAGTAGAAAGAGTCACTGTAAATGTCCTCCGTAGCCGGACACACCTTGTTGAGATGAGCGTCCACCTGCAGTTCCGGGTTGATTTTCAGGGTGGCTTCTGCTGCTGTTGTACTCTTTGGTTTCTAAAGGAAGGACAACAAATCCGTTCGTATTGTAATTATTGAAATAATCCCAAAATAATTACAGGGGCCTTATTACCAAAGTAACTTTTTTTACCTGTTGGTACGTGTTTTGTGTATTTGCAATTCCTACAAGCCCCGAAAATTTGAAATCAAACCATGGAGGAATGGCGGAGATATTTATAAAACTATCTTGTCTAGAGATGTCCGATAATATGGGACTGCCGATATTATCGGCCGATAAATGCTTTACAATGTAATATCGGAAATTATCGGTATCGGTTTCAAAAAGTAAAATGTATGACTTTTTAAAACGCCGCTGTACGGAGTGGTACACGGACGTAGGGCGAAGTACAGAGCGCCAATAAACCTTAAAGGCACATAATATCTACGGCTTTTCACACACACAAGTGAACGCAATGCATACTTGGTCAACAGCCATACAGGTCACACTGAGGGTGCCCGTATGAACAACTTTAACACTGTTACAAATATGCGCCACACTGTGAACCCACACCAAACAAGAATGACAAACACATTTCGGGAGAACATCCGCCCCGTAACACAACATAAACACAACAGAACAAATACCCAGCACTAACTCTTTCGGGACGCTGCAATATACACCCCCCGCTACCCTCTACCCCCATCTCAACCCCGCCCACCTCAACCCCTCATGCTCTCTCAGGGAGAGCATGTCCCAAATTCCAAGCTGCTGTTTTGAGGCATGTTAAAAAAAATAATGCACTTTGTGACTTCAATAATAAATATGGCAGTGCCATGTTGGCATTTTTTTCCATAACTTGAGTTGATTTATTTTGGAAAACCTTGTTACATTGTTTAATGCATCCAGCGGGGCATCGCAACAAAATTAGGCATAATAATGTGTTAACTCCACGACTGTATATATCGGTATTGGTTGATATCGGGATCTGTAATTAAGAGTTGGACAATATCGGAATATCGTATATCGGCAAAAAAGCCATTATCGGACATCTCTAATCTTGTCTTCTTCCAAACTTTGAGACTTAATTGATGTATTTTGCCTTGGTCAGCGCACATCTCCAGATATGGTAGAGGTTCACCCGAGTCCGCCGTTTTTATTCAGTTGTAGTCAACAAGTTCCTTCTTTTTCTCTATCCTCTTGTTGTGGCGTAGACTGGCTCGTACATGCACATGAATGCCAAAATCCTCCTACGTTACCATTTCTAAGGCCATGTCCACACGAACACGGAAAGTTTCAAAAACACATATTTGGGGTTGAAACAATCTCCAGCCACACAAGTGTAGTTTCAAAACCGTCTATGTCTACACACAAACACACACAGCTGCTGTCATGCATATTTTGTCCAATCAGAAGCCTGAAAAAAGCAGCAATATCTGACTTGGTGGCATTACACCTCCTATTATGTTTATTTTGATCGACTTTAGATGTACAATGACATGTACATTATCTTTAAAACCAGCCTGCACGTACACAGAACCCTGGGAACATTATTAAAGAGCGCATGCATGCCTGTGCTGCTGAAACCCAACACTCATAGAATTATAATGTGTTCAGCAACATAGGGGTGTATTACATGTGCAGTGAAGTGTACATTATTTCTAAAATCAGCACGCACTAACGAGCCAAGGAAACCATTTTGCATGTTTAAGGGAATTATAAAGCATTTAATCATGGATATAGTGATATGGTACATGTGTAATGAAGTGTATATTGTCTTTGACATCAGTACACACTACAAGGAGGACGCTACATTGTGTTTTTTTAAAGTTGCTTGGTCGTTTTTTACGCGATCTACAAAAATGGAAGCAAGACACGTAAGTTAACTTCATGATTTGTCGTTAAACAAGGACTAAAAACATAAGATAGTGTTGCACCTTTCTTATAACACAGAGCAAAAAGTCTTGCTTGTCAAAGTTGTCCCATCAGATGGAGGTTCCACAGCGATCATATCCAAAACAGCTGACTGTCGTCAGCAGCGGGAGTGTCGCAAAGCCCATTTTGATGTGTCTTTTTTTATTAATGTTGAGTGAAAAAAGCAGCATGTTTACGTTCAAACATACAATGTGTCCCTTATAGTGTGTTTAAAGCCAGCAAGGCGGTGTTGTTGAGCTTGGAAATGACAGCGCACAACCGTGACATCATCACAAGTCTCCGTTTGTGCCGTGTACACGCATACGCTAAGCGGAGAGTTTTGGATCGCTACACTTTGGCCAGTGTTTGTAAAAGTCTGCGTTTTTAATAATAATAATAATAAAGAATGATTAATAAAGAATAATTTATAGTAATACAGTAATAAATAATAATTAGGTAATAAATCATTATTTTTTTCACATCTTTATTTACACCAACTACATATAGTACCAATGAATATCGTTATTGATAAGGAATATCGATATTGTGCCGTACAATATACATCCCTACCCGACATGCCTTTCTACTTTTACCGTGAATGGTTCCAGTGATCAGGTCAATGTATGCGTCCGTGCAAAGATGAGTTGTGAGGACTCCGACTGCTTTGCTCTATGGTAAATTTCCCTTTAAAAAACACCCCAGCGGGACTTTAGATATTACTGTTACCTGGTTTTGAGCAAATAAATGACATGCTTTCAAGAAAAAATAGTTGTTTCGTTCCTGTATGGCATTCTGACAGTAAAATTGCTATTGTGTCCGAATATTTATTTTGAAAAATAAATGAACAAATGATACACAGACACACAAACACAACCTAAGTAAATATTTTGTGTTTCAATGTGTACACTTACAGCTTACACATTGCGCAGGCCAATATATGCAGAAAATAAAATTTTGTCCAAAAACTAGGTTGGTGCTGCTTATTTTTAGGTGTACTTTATACCCTGAAATTGTGATAGAGAATTGAGAAAAAACTTACGGAACTCAAGTGAATCGTCTCACCTGTATATGTTGTGGTCTGAAGAGGAACTGTCTATTCAGGTTAGACTTTTCTATGAGGTCTGGATCTGTGATGCACACCTGAGACAAGAGTCCATGTTACATTTCCATCATTGCAGGACTCAAAAATGTGGTGAAAGTCAATAAAAAGGAAGCGTGCACCTCTCCTAAACTCTTGGTCAATCCCACTCCGAGCAGGGCAAAGTTTTTCAGCATTTCACAGCCTATGGCACCGCAGCCAACCTGCAAAAGGAGGAAATTACGAATGTATCCTGCATGAACCTCTACATGGTGGACTTTCTAAAAAGTCTGTATGAGCTGGACTTTACCTACCATAAAAACCCTGAGTTTATGCAGCTTTTCGCAAAGTGATTCCCCGATACAAGCTCGCAGTCCATCGTAGCGGTCTCCACGAGGAAGAAACTCATCAGCAGGCAGGGTCCGAAGAGGCTTCACTACCTCGATGGCATCCAGATAAAACTACACCAAGACAAACAAAACATTTAAAGAGCAGACAAGATAGAAAACAAAGCTCAGAGGCGAGACCTACCCATTGCTGTAGCGGTGCAAACTTTCCTGTAATAGCCTTAAGAACCTCCTGGCTGGCGAGCCCTCCAACAGCTGCCGCTAATGGAGGAAGGGTCCCTCTGGCCGTCCTGGACAGCCACTGCACCAACTCGGCATCCATGGGAGCCTTAAGGGAGCAAAGTCACTCCAGAAATAAAGCATCAAACAAAAATGAAAAAAATGACTTACCTTGTTCCTGAGTGTTGCATTCACTTCCTCTGTTAGCTTCAGTAGAAGGTCGGCATCCTGTAAGCAGCTGGTGCCATCCAAGTAAAAACCCTCATGAACCAACAGGACAACTTTTGACACTTGGAAAAATAGCAAAGTTTGGACAATGGTTTGTTTACCCAGTGTTGGGAAGTCTATTGTGCTGCTCCTGGAAGGTGTCCAGAGCCAACATGGCTGCATGGATCTGCAGTGGGGCCTGATGGGTAAAAGGGAAAGTAATAACTAGATGTTGCAATTCCTTTAGGAATTGCGTGTCAATGCCTTATGTGCGCAAGCCGCCGAACCGCAGATACGCTGGAGTGGACCTGAAATGCTTGAATGTCCAGGGTGAGTGGAGTGTTTGGATGGTGGAACAGTTCAAATCGGATGAAAAATGTGGGCTATGCAGTAGATTTTATATTTCCCATTTATTGTCAATGCGGAGAAAGTTCCTGGAAATTACAGGAAAACCGAGAACTTTGGGAAAGGGAATGTTTTGAATTCGGTATATGGGAAGAGTAGTGTGTGGATGGTTGAAAGGTGGAAATCGGGTAAAAATGGCACAAAATTTGGAGATTTTATTGCATTGTAGAACTATGAATATGTCCATTCATTTGAATGGGAATTTCTTAGAAAATGGGAATTCTGGCAAAAACAGGAATTTTGGAAAATATTGCTAATAGCACAATTGTCCTAGATCAGTGTTTTTCAACCTTTTTTGAGCCAAGGCATATTTTTTGCGTTGAAAAAATCCGGAGGCACACCACCAGCAGAAATCGTTAAAAAAACGAAACTCAGTTGACCGTAGAACAAGTCATTGTCACAATTGTTGGATATGAATTCAAACCATAACCAACCATGTATCACTATAGCTCTTGTCTCAAAGTAGGTCTACTGTCACCATCTGTCACATTCCGCCGTGACTTATTTTGAGTTTTTTGGTGTTTTCCTGTGTGTAGTGTTTTACTTCTTGTCTTGTGCTCCTATTTTGGTGTTGATTGTCATATCGTGTACGGATGTACTTTGTGGACGCCGTCTGCTCCACACGCTGTAAGTCTTTGCTGTCGTCCAGCATTCTGTTTTTGTTTACTTTGTAACCAGTTCAGTTTTAGTTTCGTTCTGCATAGCTTTCCCTAAGCTTCAATGCCTTTTCTTAGGGGCACTCACCTTTTGTTTATTTTTGGTTTAAGCATAAGACACCTTTTTACCTGCACGCTGCTTCCCGCTGTGTCCGACATCTACAAAGCAATTAGCTACCGGCTGCCACCTACTGATATGGAAGAGTATTACACGGTTACTCCGCCAAGCTCTAGGCAGCACCGACACTCAACAACAACACATAATTTGCAGACTATAATTACTGGTTTGCAAAAAATATTTTTAACCCAAATAGGTGAAATTAGATCATCTCCCACGGCATACCAGACTGTGTCTCACGGCCGCGGCACAGTGGTTGAAAAACACTGTCCTAGATGATATGAATGGGTTGGTGTTGGAATTTTTCGACTCGGTTGAAAAATGTTGATGTAGTAACAGTTGTAATTGAGAATGGGTATTTCGGAGATCCTGGAATTTCGGGAAAACCGGGAATTTGTATGGAAAAAAAACATAGGAACATTTTATGTCCCAACTAAGAGATGTTTTGAAGGTGGAATGGTTGGAATTGGTTGAAAAATGTGGACTGTGAAAACTTTCCAGGAAGAGGTGAAAATAGGGCTTTGGAAATCTGAAATTCTGGTAATTCCAGGAAATCTTTTGAACTTGGAAAATAGTAGTTTGGTTTCGAAAGACGTCCGATTCATTTTTTAATGGGGAAAATGTCCCATAAAACCAGGAATTCTGGGTAATCTGGGATATTTAAACAATATTTTTTGGGGGTAGCTCACGATTCCCGGTCGAGCAGAACTCTTTTGATACTTGAACGGTTTCGATTGAATTAATTCTTGGGCATTCAACCCCACGATCCTTACCTCTGGTTTACTGAAGTCTGGAGTCAAGACCTGAGGATCCAACAACTGTTTCGCCATCGTTTCCTGAACATTTTGCATACGTTCAAGCCGTGTACAAACCCATCATGAATATTTGCTACACAGCTTCTGACGTGTTAACTTACAAAGTTGAACATCTTTGGGGTTTTCAGGAGGACAAAGAAACCGCCATGTGCATATGCTTGTAGTTGGGATGTGTCTCCGATGGTAAAACTGTGCGGGGAAAGGACTAACAACACACATATTGTAAAGGATTCACGTGATTATCACCTAACAGCAGGAATATTGCTTCCATAAAAAATTGGAATCTACTTTTTTTTTACCAACGTGTAGTTGGCCCCCCTTTTTGTTGCAAATATTAAAATAACACTGCCATTCGTTTGTGCTGTAAAAAATGTTGTTTGTGGCATTACGTTTCTTTTTTTAAGGTATTCTAAAATACATTTTTCTGACGAGCTACATCATCCAGCCCCCCACTTTGGCTAAAATCTCCCCAGGCTTGTCCTATTCGTTTGTGCTGCAATATTTTTGTCTTAAACTATTAGTTTTTATGTTACCATTTTACAGTTTTTATGTAATGTTCTATTTAGAACTAGATTTAGACTCATTATTTTGGGTCTATTTTGTCAGGAAAACAACGTCAGAACGACTCAATTGCATGCTTCCTTGCACAGCTGCGCACGTCCTAGGTCAGAACTGGGCAATTATCTTGACTCGGGGGCCAAATGTAGAGAAAAAAATGTGTCTAGGGGCCAGGATATCTATTTTTAGGAACACTAATACAAAACCTCACAATAATGTCTCATTGAATGCTATAAACATTATGACAGACCACCTTAAAAAACAGATTGGATTTTTACTTTTTTTTACTGAAAATAAAGAATGTGGGATTTACAATATTAACTATGAAGGATAAAACACTGAATATTGACAACATATGAACGTCACACCAACCTCTCGATGGACATATTTTACAATCAAGCAAAACGCAACAAAAATGCAACAAACACAGCGAAATATGAAGGCTAACGGCAAAAAAAACCCCACCTACAATCTGATATATCTGATACATAACTAAGTTTTAGAACTTTATTGTAAAAATCGACTTCCGCGTCTGTCCCTGGCACCCGCAATTCAGGCTGACACTCTGTGGAAACATACCCCACCCACACTGCTTGGTGCCTCGTCTGAGCTGCTGTGACTTAGATTACCATAGTAACGAATTACATTACCATAGTAACTAATTACATTACCATAGTAACTAGTATATCATGCAAAAGCGCAGATTCCAACCATTGAAATACTTTGTATAGTTCAAGACTTACATCATAATGGCAGCTACAGATTCGATCTTAAAGATATAAAAAAATTATTTGGGATTGTCCGGCGGGCCAGATTGAAGAGTTTAATGGGCCGCATGCGGCCCCCGGGCCTTAATTTGCCCAGAGGTCTGTCCTAGGTAGTAAAAATGGCGCCTCTCGTTTAGTTGTCCGCACTCTCTCCGTAGACTTGGGGTCCCCAAACTCTTTGATTCGGGGGCCGCATTGGGTTAAAAAAAATTTGGCCGGGGGCCGGGCTGTGTATATATATATATGTATGTATGTATATATATATGTATATATATATATATATATATATATATATATATATATATATATATATATATATATATATATATATATATATATATATATATTTATTCCGAGCGTGATAATGTCACGTTATTGATAGGAAAATGCATTTTTAGACAATATAATTTGAAAAAAAGTGTCTAGGATACACCGAGAGTAACAAACAGTAGAAAATGGATTAGAAAAGGCAGATTTAAAAAAAAAAATTTTTAACTTTTTTTTTTAACTTGGGACTTCCCGCGGGACGGATTTTGGACGCTGGCGGGCCGGATGTGGCCCGCGGGCCGTAGTTTGGGTACCCCTGCCGTAGACGCTAGTTATGCATAATAAAACGATGACAACATAAAAACTATAATAGTTCAACAAAAAATGTTTGCAGAAAACCGTAGAACAAGCAAGTGGGACAAGTTTGGGGAGGTTTTGACAAGGTGTAAGCGGAGAGTTTCAAAAAACGCATATCCAAGGTTAAAACGATCTCCATCCACACGAGTGTGGTTTCAAAACTGTTTATCTACACACAACCGCATACACTTGCGGTCATGCACATTTTCTCCAATCAGAAGCCTGGAAAAGTAGCCACAGCTGACTTGGTGGCATTACACCTCTGTTATTATAATGGTTATTTTGATATACTAAACCAGGGGTCCCGAAACTTTTGGAGTTGGGGGCCGCATTGGGTTAAAAAAAATTGGCCGGGGGCCGGGCTGTGTGTGTGTGTGTTTATATATATATATACCTTACGCACTAATTGACTAAAAAAGTGCACACTCTTTTAGACAATATGATTTGCATGAGCAGCTAGGAGACCCCGAGGGTAACAAGCGGTAGAAAATAGATTAGAAAGGACACTTTTTTTTTTAACTTGATATTTTGGGGTATTTTTTTCTATACTTTTATTGTAATATTTTCAGAATGTGTTTCATCTATTTTTGGCCAAAGTAAGAAAGAAAACGATCTGAAGTTGTCTTGATTTTTTAGTTTCAATGCCATGATTTTAATAGTAAGGCCCGCATGTGCACATATCTCCCTCCATGCGGCCCCTGAGCTAAAATGAGTTGGACACCCCTGATATACAGTATTACAGTATATGTAACAGCTGCAGCAAAAAAAGGGCAGCATAAAATAGAGTAGATCCAGCAGAAAATGGACATAAAGAGAGGTAGCTAACATAAAAGCGGTCGGTCAAATTAAAAAAACTTGAGACTTCCCGCGGGCCGGATTTTGGACGCTGGCGGGTCGTATTCGTCCCGCGGGCTATAGTTTGGGGACCCTGTACTAGACGTACAATGACATGACCATTGTCTTTAAACCAGCCTGCACTCACACAGAGCCCTTGGAACGTTATGAATCTTGCGTGAGGACAAGAGGCCTAAACGCAGAGATAAGTACATGTTTATTAAGTATCTGTGTTTTTGGAAATGGCCTAAAAATAACTTAAAAACCGTAAGGACACAAACAAAAAAATGTTTACAGCACAAACAAATAGCAGTGTTATTTCAATATTTGCACTGGTAAGTGGGGCCAGCTTCACACAGGTTACTTCTTTCCATGTAGTGATACCTGTAACGGGTCTTGCAGTGCCATTGAGCTCCACCATGCCGTGGACCTCTCTGAAGACAACACTCTGGCCTGTCTGAAGTCCGTGAGGTTGGTTGTCCAGGCAGGTTACGACGCCAGGGTTCGCCTGTGAAGCATGAAGGCAGGTTGTACAAAAGAACACTGGAAGGCACGGAAATTCACTTCACAAAACTCAAACCAAAACGTAACGTCACGTTTACCAGAGTGATGCTTTGGATGAAAATCTCCCTGGGTTCTTCCCCAGTGTGATCGGACACTTCAAACTCTTCTCCGAAGTCACAGAAGACCCGCACACAGATGCCGTATGTGTCACAGCCAATGAACTGCAATGAAAATATAGTTCCTATTACCATTGGACTAGGGTTGTACGGTATACTGGTACTAATAAAGTATTGTGGTACTAATCAATTGAAACCGGTACTGTACCACTTTTGAAAAGTACCGGTACCGTTCTACAGAGCCGAGGCCCATGATGTTTAGTGTGTGAAAACGGACACACATAGTGCATACAAGCAATAACATCTTGGGAGAGGAAAAATTGCAAAAACTACAATTCTACTGGTTAATAAAGAAAGTGCGTGAAGTGCAATATGGAGGTATTTGGGCTATAAAGGTGACGCTTTAAACAGATGAAAGAACTGTTTTACACCTTTCCTGCTTGTCGGCTCCCAGACCGTGGTCGAGGATCGCAGGGGAGACATTCCGATGTTTTTTCAGGGGTAACACCCTTCACATCACAATGGGTCCATAAGGCTTTGCTCTTTGGTCGTAATGACGAGGCCGTTGATTAGTTACAACTTGGTCACTTTATTATTTCCACAGGGCACAACCGGGCATCCACCATGCTACTAACTAGGGATGGGCGATATATCGAATATACTCGATATATCGTTAGTTTGTCTCTGTGCGATATAGAAAATGACTCATTCGTGATATTCGAGTATACGTTCTCACGAAGTTGTTTTTAGCTGCCGGCATTACACTACAGGCTCTTCTCCCTCTTTCTTGTCTCTCCTTCTCACAGAGACATAAAACAAGCGCACCTTCTTACGTACGTCACATACAGTCGCGCGTGCAACATCATACGCCCTCGCGGAGCAGAGAGGTAGCAGCATGGGTAACGTTAGCTGTGGTGCGAGTGGTAATACGAGAGAGAGAAATGTGCCAATCTGGTAACAAATAATTAATTCCCAGGAAAAACAGCAGGGCAGATTGGCTTCAAGCAGAAATATGTCGAACAGATATATGTAATATGTAAAGTATGTGGCAAAAGTATTGCTACAAAAAGTAGCACCACTGCTAATTTGTAGCATCGTTTGAAAAGTCACACGCTAGAGAATGAGGATTGCTTGAAACTCCGTATGTCAACATCTCCGGCCGGTTCCACACCAACAAAATGCCGACGCAACCATTTCCACATCTACACCATACGAAAAAAATTGTCAACAACAGAAGGAGATAACGTCCGCAGGAACCTACCACATAGTGAAGGACATACACTATTTGATTTCCTATTATGCAGCTCATTTTTATGTGACACTTACTGAAATATTTTGTGTGACATCATGCACAAAACTGCATTTTATTTGTTTTAAACTATTGTAGCGGCGTTCTGTACAAAAAGTACACTTTAATTTAGTGTTTTTTTGATATGTCATCTTAGTGACATCATGCACAAAAGTGCACTAATAGCTTGTTTTAAAATGTCTGACAATCTTGCACTTTCTGTTTTGGAAATGACATGAATGTTTGTGCCACGGCTTAATAAGTGTTTAATAAATACAGTTTTGGGAAATTGACTTAGTTGTGATTTCCCTCTCTGCATGAAATTTTAAAATGAGCATATATTAATGCAGTATGAACAAGAATGTTTTAATGTAGATACATAAAATCATCATACTGCTGTGATTATATGCATCAAGTGTTCATTCAAGGCTAAGGCAAAATATCGAGATATATATTGTGTATAATGACATGGCCTAAAAATATTGAGATATTAATAAAAGGCCATATCGCCCAGCCCTACTACTAACACTCCTGCACATGCTAACGCTACCTCTCCTCACTTTCCCACTCACATCACTCACCCCACATACTGCCATTTTCAAAAGGAGCCTGCACACACATACGCTACTCTCACAACAGCTGCTTTAAAACACGCCTCGCCAAATGTGGCGATTAGCATTAGCACCTTTGCTTCAAACTTAGGTAAACATTTAAATAACAAGCATTCAGATCTCCATAAGGAGTTACAAAAAGTGACAGGTAATAATGTAGTTGTTACACCTGTCCTGCTGTTCGGTCCGGTGCAGACTGTAGTCGAGGAGCACAGGGCAGATGTTCCCTTCAGGGTTGAGGCCATTTCAATGACTTTTTATTCATATTCTAACCTTGTAAAATTGTTCTTTGACTGAGTGTTTAATGTAGTGTGAAATGTTCTGTTAAAATAAGCCAATATTGACATTTTTCGTACTTCCCTTTATTTGGAAAAGTATCGATAAACATTTTGGTACCGGTACTAAATTATTGTTATCGGGATAACCCTATATTGGACTGACTTTAGCATCCCTCCGAAAATTGCTTTAATGTGTAAATAAAAAGCTTACTCTGATGGGAGGACTCTGTGAGTGGCAGAAGTCATTCACTCTCTTCTGAAGGCTTAATCTGGCTTCCGTCAGGATCACACACTGGAAAAGTCAGAGGCAGTCAAATAAGCAGGTTTCAACAGGTAAACTCAACAACTGAAAAAAAAAAAAAAAACAGGAAATGTTTGTGTGCAGTGGTTGTAGGTCATACAGTAGTACCTCAATTTAAGAGTGTTTTAAGGATAAGAGCTGTCTGTTGGCTAATTGCAGGCATATGAGCACATTTTGAGAAAAGCAGGGGAAAAGTGACAAAATTGGAACATTTTTATTGACACGAAGCGCTGCCACGCGAGCCTTGAAAGGAAATGTTGAAAATGTAAGACTACATTTCCTGCAATAGGGTGCATTTTCACACTTTTTGACTTACATGTCCAATTTAATCTACCACCGATTTTTTTTTTGTAGTTTACTAATATTATTATCATTCAAATTTAATGTAAAATTCTATAACATGCATGCAAAGAACTCATAAAATGTTGGCAACTCTGTCTTGTGGCTACGCCCCCTCGGGAAATATACTTCCGGTGTTTTGACCTCAGTTTACATCGTCATGTCAAAAATATATTTTCTTGCTGGCTACTAATAAATGCTCTAGAACTACAATTGGTTGGGAACTAACAGTGTTGAATTATAGTCATCCAAATATAATTAGCAGCAATGTAGAAAGCTGTCAACTTTGTGACTAGGAGAGCGAACGCAGGCGACAACAAGTAAGCAAGCTCGATGATGCTAAGGGCAAGCACAAATTAAATAGATTTCTATTCGCTGCAATGGGAGACGTTGATTTGAGATACAAGTGTTTTGAGTTAAGAGCTACGTCACAGAACCAACTTGGCTCATAAGTTGAGGTACGACTGTACTTGTCTTGACACACTAAAAGTGACCTTTTTCAACTTGAATCTTAAGCACAGATATTTTTCTTGGCATCCTAGCTTTCATGGGAAATTAGTGTGTGAGTGAAGTAACACCTGATACTTTTGGAAAAAGCTGAGCTCCGTGTTGTCGTCTAGAGGGGAGATGGACATGTCAACATGGACATGAGGGTTCAACTCTGCAACTCGAGGACAAACTGCCTCTGCCCTGTGGAAGCATTAAAACACACAATTAGGGCTGGGCGATATAGGGAATATACTCGATATATCGCGGGTTTGTCTCTGTGCGATATAGAAAATGACTATATTGTGATATTCGAGTATACGTTCTCACGCAGTTGTTTTTAGCTGCGGGCCTTACACTACAGGCCTTTCTCGCTCTTTCTTGTCTCTCCTTCTCACAGAGACATAAAACAAGCGCACCTTCTTACATACGTCACATACTGTCGCGCGTGCAACGCCATACGCCCTCGTGGAGCAGACAGGTAGCGACATGGCTAACGTTAGCTGTGATGCTAGCGGAGTGGTAATACGAGAGAGAGAAAGATGTGAATCTGGTAACAAATGGAGGAAGAAGAATTAATTCCCAAGAAAAACAACAGGGGGTCCATCGTCTGGCGGTGGTTTGGCTTCAAGCGGGAAGATGTTGAACAGACAAGCGTAATATGTCAAGTATGCGGCAAAAGCGTTACTACAAAAAGTAGCATTACTGCTAATTTGTAGCATCATTTGAAAAGTCACCCGCTAGAGAGTAAAGAGTGCTTGAAACTCCGCATGTCAACATCTCTGGCCGGTGCCACACCCACAAAATGCCCAAGCAACCATTTCCACATCAACACCGTATGAAAAAAATAGTCAACAACAGAAGGAGATAACGTCTGCAGTAACCTACCACATAGCGAAGGACATACACTATTTGATTTCTTAATATGCAGCTCATTTTTATTTGACACTTATTGAAATATCTTGTGTGACATCATGCACAAAACTGCACTTTATTTGTTTGAAACTATTGTAGTGGCGTTCTGTACAAAAAGTGCACTTTAATTTAGTGTTGTTTTGATATGTCATCTTAGTGACATCATGCACAAAAGTGCACTCATAGCTTGTTTTAAAATGTCTCTGACAATCTTGCACTTTCTGTTTTGAAATGACATGAATGTTTGTGCCACTGCTTAATAACTGTTTAATAAATACACTTTTGCTAAATTGACTTAGTTGTGATTTCCCTCTCTGCATGAAAGCTTAAAATGAGCCTATATTAATGCAGTATGAACAAGAATGTTTTAATGTAGACACATAGAATCATCATACTGCTGTGATTATATGAATCAAGTGTTCATTCAAGCCTAAGGCAAAATATCGAGATATATATCATGTATCGTGACATGGCCTAAAAATATCGAGATATTAAAAAAAGGCCATATCGCCCAGCCCTACTACACACAATATTTTATTTTCCAAGTGAGGACATTTGAGCCTTTTTACCTTTTCCGCTGTTTCGACACGTCGTCTTTGAGAATGAAGAAGTTGGAACCCAGATCCCAAGTTTGACATTCCTTTGTGTCATGAAGGGTGACTGCCTGTGCACGCAGGAACACACAACTTTATGACAAACTGTGGGCACAGGACACTGCAAATGGAATGTTACTTAGAAGAGCCTACCTTCACACCGGCAAGGACGATATTCTTTGCTATGAAAACACAAAGTTGCTCATTGATAAATATCCATATGCATGTTGGAGACACATGTGACACGTCATTGTACACCTGCACAATCCAATAAGATCTAATACGAAAGCCTTGATAGTAAAAAATCAGCCTTTACAAATTACTTTTCAGTTACTGAACTTTTAGATCTTGCCAAATAAACCGAAGTAGAGTGTGCGAAGTATGTCTGTGTACAAACCCTTCATTTATTCACGAGGACCTTTGTTACTTTTTAAAATATGAAATTATTGTAGCAATGTGGTTGTTCAAATTAAGCATTTCTGTGATTTCTGATCGTTTGTGAGGGCACCAAAAAAAGCACAGTTCAGCTTGTTGTCCTTGTTGTTGTTTTGGCGTGTTAATAAATGGAAAGTTGATCCCTCACCTCCTTGTTATCTTGTGTTTGATATACAGTTGGGTATAACACTTTATATTGTGTAAAAAGGGTACAAACCTTCACTGAAATATGGACTTTTGTCAAGGCTGGAACCCATTATTCATATTTACATTGTTTCTTATGGAGAACTCTGCTTGACTATACAAACTTTTAAATTTACGAACCCTTTTCGAGAACCAACTAAGTTCGTAAATTGAGTTTCCACTGTATAAGAATGCTCAATTTTGGCTGGTATTAATTCGAAACTGTTTATCGTTGGATTTACATCAGTGTACTACTCTGTTTATATTCTAGTTCCTTAATTTTTCTATCCTCCTTTTTTCTCCCTAGTTTCATTTTATTATTCTCCAGTGTTTTTTTTACTGCCACAAAGAGCTGCTTAACCGCATTTTACTACTAATATTGTTCAACGATGTTAAAAGATGACCATAAAGGTCTTACGTACTGCATCAGATGTTTCCAATCATTTATATAACAAACACCTCTTAGTATCATTCAGTGCTTATTTTTATGCTACTAAATAAAAAGGAGTCTTCTTGTGTTTATGAATGCTTGTGCAGGTGTACCTAATGTTGTGGGTGGTGAGCGCATGACACGGTAACGTACCAATCTCTATACCCAGCCCTCCCAATCCACTGAGGAACACCGCTGATTGGGCCATCTGGTGCATGGCGCTGTCTCCCAACACATAACGCTGGCGGCTGGACAGAGGAGCAAAAGAGGGGGTGTGAGTACTTGAGAAGTAAATACTAGAGCAGGGTTATTCAACTAGCGACACACGGGCCGAATCCCACCAGGGAATGACGGACTGGTCATAACTTGGGAGCAGTGTTGTACTAATAAAGTACAGCGGTACTAATCAATTAAAAAAGGTACTTTACTGCCTTTAAAAAAAACATTTTTATTATGGACATGTCAGAGTGCTGTGGTGACATGGCTGGTAATATGAGCCAAGGCGCATCTGAGTCAACACACACACACAGAGCACTTACAAGCAGAAACAGTGTGCAGACAGAAGAGGGAGAATGGACGTATTTTGGCTTTAAAGCGAACAATAAAGGTGAAGAAATAAAGTGCCGCTCTGCAAGCGGTGCTTTAAAGCAGTGGTCCCCAACCACCGGTCCGGGGACCGGTACCGGTCCGTGATACATTTGCTACCAGGCCGCAGAGAAACATTAAATAATTTATAAACGACTGCATTTTCTCCGACTTACTTTCGCCTGTCCCACGAGTTCCACCAATAAGCTTGATTATAGATGTACAATAAAACTCCTCATAGGAATTTTCCATTTGTTATCGTTTGCAGCACTTTTGTTTTTTACCCTGTGTGAGGATTATGATTAATTCTTCATCAAAACGGAAATATACAAACATCCCATCAGTGTTTATCCTAGTGAGAGCAGACTTCCTACAGTAAGTGATTGTTGTATTATATTGATAGTTTGTATATCTTCTTGAGCACTTAGCAATAGTGCTACATGAAGCTTAGTCTTCCACTAAAGCTGGATCTGTTTAGCACACAATTTATAAAACTTGTAGATCATCCTCCTTATATTCAGGATCAAAAATATAGGTTACTGGATCTAAATCGTCCCGAAGTACCGGGTAATCGTACTCTCACATGAAGTCTGTCATGATTAGTAGTAGTAGTAGTTGTTGTTGAAGGGAAAAGCAACTGTTGTGATCCTTCTGTGAAATGAATACACCACCTTATGCTTGAAATTACTAAAATACGTACAAAATATGTTATTTTACCGTGTGAGGATTATGATTATTTCTTCATCTAAACAGGAAGATATAAACAGCCCATCAGTCTTTATCCCAGTGAGCGCAGGCTTTGTACAGTATGTGATTGTTTTATTATGTTGATAGTTTGTATATCTTTTTTTAGCACTTAGCAACACTGCTACATGAAGCTTAGTTTTCCACTAAAGCTTGATCTGCTTAGCACACTGCTTATAAATCTTGTAGATCATCCTCCTTATATTCAGGATAAAAAATATAGGTTACTGGATCTAAATCGTCCCGAAGTACCGGGTAATCGTACTCTCACATGAAGTCTGTCATAAATAGTAGTAGTAGTAGTTGTTGTTGAAGGGAAAAGCAACTGCTGTGAGCCTTCTGTGAAATTAATACACCACCTTATGCTTGAAATTACTAAAATACGTACAAAATATGTTATTTTACCGTGTGAGGATTATGATTATTTCTTCATCTAAACAGGAAGATACAAACACCCCATCAGTCTTTATCCCAGTGAGCGCAGACTTTGTACAGTATGTGATTGTTTTATTATGTTGATAGTTTGCATATCTTTTTTTTAGCACTTAGCAACACTGCTACATGAAGCTTAGTCTTCCACTAAAGCTGGATCTGTTTAGCACTGCTTATAAATCTTGTAGATCATCCTCCTTATATTCAGGATCAAAAATATACGTTTCTGGATCTAAATTGTCCTGAAGTAATCATTCTCTCACATGAAGTCTGGCATGATTAGTAGTAGTTGTTGTTGTTGTTGAAGGGAAAAGCGACTGTTATGAGCCTTCTGTGAAATTAATACACCACCTTATGCTTAAAATAACTAAAAACATACAAAATATGGTATTATGAATGTGACTGTTACTACATTAAATGTATACTTACAGCCTGTAAATAAAAAGTTGATGGAGGTTTTCAAGAGTGCTTTATATGCGGAAAAGAGCAACTCTCATTCGCTCTATTGTTAGCTGACTTTTGCTAGCGTTTATTTACGAGTTAGAACGCATTACAAAATTTAAATATATTTCTTTTTCTCTTAGGATTGTGAATGATGGGTAAAATTCCAAAAAAGTGCAGTTCCCCTTTAATATTTTTGTAAAATGGCCACAATCGATAACGTAATGCTACTTAATAACATAGTGTTTAGTGCAGGGGTGTCAAACGTACAGCACCGGCCCGCGGGATGGGTTTGCTAAATATAAAAATGAGCTGAAATTTTTAATGAAATAAACTGCTGTTCTGTGTCCACTAGATGTCGCAATAGCAATTATTTGTATCTTTGTAGATGATGCTACATATGTAAAAAATAAATAAACCACATGATGTTAGTGCACCAGTCGAGGAAAATGAGCAAACTACATACATAACATTGTGTAATTTGATTTTGATATAATTTTTTTATTTTGATAAATTGAAAATTAACACCAATGAGTTGACTGATGAACATTAGCACATAATTTAGTCAGAAAATATAAATAACGACAAATAAAGATAGAATACTATTAACCCCAACATGTAAGTAAAAAAAACCCAACAACATTATGATTTGTATATTTTCAGAATGTGCTTGTTCTATTTTTAAAGAAAGAAAAACAATCTGAAGTGGTCTTTATTTTTAAGTTATTGTGCTGTGATTTTACCAGTCCGGCCCTCTTGGGAGTAGATTGTTCCCCATGTGGCCCCCGATCTAAAATGAGTTTGACACCCCGGATTTAGTGTAGACATTTTTCAATGAGGCTTGGAGGGAACATCATGATCTCCGTCTGCGTTTAACGTCAAAGCCCAGCATGAAGAAGTATTTAATGTTTCAGGTGTTATTGCAGCACTTCCAAGTCCAACACAAGAAATGTGAACGTGTACCACAAGTAATTCAATAATATACTGAATTATGTCGGGACAATGCTTTATTTTGACGATATATCAACGCATGAAAGAAAGCGTGTTGTTGCCTGCTAACGTTTAAAAATAAAAATTGTTTAGGAGCTAGCTTGTGAACACTTCCCAGTAATGATCGCTGACATCGGAAGAAAAACACTTCCAAAATACTGTTTGATGCCATGACGCTATTTTGATTCTAGAAGTACTGAGTACCGCGTTTTTCTGGAAGTTGTGCAGCTAAATTATTTGTTTTTCTTCGCCAACGGCCATAATGTTTTGTATTCAACAAACAGTCTTCATAAAACACCTCCAGAGACACTGAAAAGGTGTGTTATTGTTTGCGCTTCCTGTTTCGTGCCTTGAACCGGAAGTATAACCGTCCATAGCGTCTCTTCATTCATCACTCCAAGCAACATTTGTAAGTTTTACAATGTAACTAAAACAATTTGTACTTACTAAACCGTCCCGTGTTTCTTATTCGTGTTTTCATGCATATTGTATGTGCTATTGTAACGTAATAAAGCTGGCGTCTTTAGCGAATATGCTAACATTTTTACGACTGCAATAAATAACAGCGATTTCCTTACGAATGATAACACTCGCCTGTAAAGAGAGTCGTCTATTTCCATGGAGTCTTCGGCCATGCTGCAGGGGACAGGGGGGACCAAGTGCTGGAGAAATAACAACCAGACATATCAGGGCAAACCGGAAGGAACACATGAGAAATAACAATAACACATTTTAGGACAAACCGGAAGGAACACATGAGAAATAACAATAACACATATTAGGACAAACCGGAAGGAACACATGAGAAATAACAATAAGACATATTAGGACAAACCGGAAAGAACACATGAGAAATAACAATAACACATATTAGGACAAACCGGAAGGAACACATGAGAAATAACAATAACACATATTAGGACAAACCGGAAGGAACACATGAGAAATAACAATAAGACATATTAGGACAAACCGGAAGAAACACATGAGAAATAACAATGAGACATATTAGGACAAACCGGAAGGAACACATTAGAAATAACAACACATATTAGGACAAACCGGAAGGAACACATGAGAAATAACAATAAGACATATTAGGACAAACCGGAAGGAACACATGAGAAATAACAATAGGACATATTAGGACAAACCGGAAGGAACACATGAGAAATAACAATAAGACATATTAGGACAAACCGGAAAGAACACATGAGAAATAACAATAAGACATATTAGGACAACCCGGAAAGAACACATGAGAAATAACATAAACACATATTAGGACAAACCGGAAAAAACACGAGAAATAACAATAACACATATTAGGACAAACCGGAAGGAACACATGAGAAATAACAATAAGACATATTAGGACAAACCGGAAGGAACACATGAGCTGTCAACAATTATTCTAGCTATTTCCAGCGCAACCATTTTAAAAAACGACGCCCCGCCGTTGTAACCGAAAAGCTAACACGCCAGTTTAACGTAGTCCCCTTTAAGGTAAGCAGCACTTAGTTATTTTAGCACACAATGACAACTGTTTGTCTTCAGAGCACAAAAACAAGGGTTAAAAAGTTAGCTGAAAGCTCAACGTTAGCAGGTGCAGCTAACTAGCCTGAGCGGTATCGGTGGAGAGGACAATTCGATGACAACGTTAGCAGAAAGTTACTGGCGAACGAGGCCGCTTGTAGATGAACGAGATTACGGGTAGAATCTGTTAAACGTCGTAGTTTAAAATGAAGAAATCTTCCATACGTTGTGAAGGTGCACGGAGCGCTGTGGTGAATGAATGGCTGTGACTGGTGAGAAATTTGGAACACTTCCGGGTTAATCGAGATCACATGATCGAGGGCATCCAATAAGCGCGCTGTTGTGTAGGTACCGCATCCATAGACATCTTATAAGTAGACGCAGCATGGAGCGCTACTGCCTACTGGCGCTGACGAGACGCGGGGCCGCCATCTTGGAGTGGTGATCCGCTCCACTCAGTGCAATTCATTTAACAGGAGCAATGAACTGTCAGCGCATTTAATTCATCTTACCTCACTGAATACCACTGATTTTCACGCGGTGTTTTGTCATACGTGTAGCTATGATAAAGGACACATGTTTTGGCGTGTTTTATTATTCATAGTTTGCTTAACAGTAATAGAATATTCTTATATGCTATAAGTGACCAGATCAAAACTGGGAATATAATCCAAGAGAAGAGGGAAAAAAAACGCTCAGCTATTTTTAAATTGAAGAAACAATATGATTAGGTTATTTATACATGCGTATATCCTACATAAATAATGTATGAATACATTAGATCATACTTGCCAACCCTCCAGTTTTTAGCGGGAGAATCCCGATATTCAGCGCCTCTCCCGACAACCTCCCGGCAGAGATTTTCTCCCGACAAACTCCCGGTATTCAGCCGAAGCTGGAGGCCACGCCCCTTACAGCTCAATGCGGACCTTGGCGGACATGGCGACGCCGTCGACGAGCAAGATGAAGAAATACGCTTGCAAGTTCCAAAATGAATGGAAACAAGAATTTCAGTTCATCCAGGACAGTTTGAAGGGGAAGGTGTATGTTGCCTGTAAATTTTTTAAAACAGACTTCTCCATTGAACATGGTGGCCGAAATGATATACTCATCATGAACGGAGAAGTTAAACAGGGACAATGCTGCCATCTAGTGGATAGCCACCAGAACACTGAAATTCAAGTATTTATTTTATTTATTATGTATAATATATATATATATATATATATATATATATATATATATATATATATATATATAGCTAGAATTCACTGAAAGTGAAATACTCGAGTTGGTGAATTCTAGCTGTAAATAACCACGCCCCCAACCATGCCCCCCGCCCCCAACCACACACCCCCCACCCCCGACCAAGACCCCCCCTCCCCCACCCCCTACCCCCCACCTCCCGATATTGGAGGTCTCAAGGTTGGCAAGTATGCATTAGATCATACTTGCCAACCTTGAGACCTCCAATATCGGGAGGTGGGGGTGGGGGTCTTGGCCGGGGGCGTGGTTATTTACAGCAAGAATTCACCAACTCGAGTATTTCATATATATTTCATATATATGTATATATATATGAAATACTTGACTTTCAGTGAATTGTAGCTAGCTATATATATATATATATATATATATATATATATATATATATATATATATATATATATATATATATATATATATATATACTTATTTATTTTATTATACATAATAAATAAAATAAATACTTGAATTTCAGTGTTCTGGTGGCTATCCACTAGATGGCAGCATTGTCCCTGTTAAACTTCTCCGTTCATGATGAGTATATCATTTCGGCCACCGTGTTCAATGGAGAAGTCTGTTTTACAAAATTTACAGGCAACATACACCTTCCCCTTCAAACTGTCCTGGATGAACTGAAATTCTTGTTTCCATTCGTTTTGGAACTTGCAAGCATATTTCTTCATCTTGCTCGTCGACGGTGTCGCCATGTCCGCCAAGGTCCGCATTGAGCTGGAGGGGGCGTGGCCTCCAGCTCCGGCTGAATACCGGGAGTTTGTCGGGAGAAAATCTCTGCCGGGAGGTTGTCGGGAGAGGCGCTGAATATCGGGATTCTCCCGCTAAAAACGGGAGGGCTGGCAAGTATGCATTAGATATCTATATATCTTAGGCACCTATAGACTGTATCTCTGTTGCTGCAGCAGCAGATAGTTTATTCTGTCTTGACACTTTGTATTGATATTTTGTATTACATTCTTCCCGTAAATGATAATGTTTACAGTGATTGTTTTATATGTATTTTTTATGTATGTCGCTTTGGAGGGGTTAGTGCATCTGCTTCACAATATAGTCCTGAGTTCAATCCCGGGCTCAGGATCTTTCTGTGTGGAGTTTGCATGTTCTCCCCGTGACAGCGTGGGTTCCCTCCGGGTACTCCGGCTTCCTCCCACCTCCAAAGAAATGCACCTGTGTTAAGTTGATTGGCAACACTAAATTGGCCCTAGTGTGTGAATGTGAGTGTGAATGTTGTCTGTTTATCTATGTAGGCCCTGCGATGAGGTGGCGACTTGTCCAGGGTGTACCCCGCCTTCCGCCCGAATGCAGCTGAGATAGGCTCCAGCGACCCCCCGCCACCCCAAAAAGGGACAAGCGGTAGAAAATGGATGGATGGATGGCTTTGGATAAAAGCGTCTGCCAAATACTTAAACATAAACATATATAAACACCTGAAAGTCTTTATATCAGCCAAAGGATTCAGAATAAAACCAAATTCTGTCTTACCCAACAATGATAGTATTTGAATATTGTTACTTGAAGACTTATACATTTTTAAATTTAAAAAATGTCATTGACAAGCAATTCTATCATGGTCATACTCTTGTTTGCTAGCGGCTACGATTTCAGTACTATTGAAGATCTTTGCTCCTTCTCGACTCTGTGGTAATATTATTTTCACAAAATACAACCAATAGTACGTTAATGTTAAATCTTACTTGTGAAAAGTAATCCCCCAATTCCTATTTTCAACAGTCCGCTCATTTGAGCAGGAAAACGCTGAACACCAGCATCTTTGTTTTCTACCTGTCAACTGTCAGTTTAGGCTGCTCGCCGGCTCCTCATCACCACTTCAAGATGGCGGCCCAATTTCTCGTGTCACAGCAGTCAATGCTGCGTCTACTTATAAGATGTCTATGGCACTGTCACGCCAAATTTCTTCCCTCTACAAAAACCTTCCCTCCCCCATTTACTTCTGGGGCTGCGTCCAATAAAATCACAAAGTTGCCGGGGGTCCTTAACCTGCACGCGACTGTCCTGTTTCGCGCCTGTACAAAAAAAAAACAATAATCGATTTCTTCAGATTCCAGCAGCTGTCAAAGACGAAGTATCCTTCCAGCGACGGGCAGTCAAAGCCGAAGTGCTATCGATCGCTGTCAATGACGTAAGAGGAAACATGACCACGGAAGTAAATGGGGGAGGGAAGGTTTTTGGGGGGGAAGAAATTTGGCGTGACAGCACCGACGAGCCGTATGGCCGCCATCTTAAATCGGTCAACAACTCTATCGAGTGACAGGTTGAAAAAAGTGTCAGCACATTTAATCTATCATAACTTTCTCAATACTTATCTGATTTTCAGAAGGTTTTTTTTTAAATGCAAACTTCATACATGTAGCTATGGTACAGTGCAAATGAGTTGTCATATTTTAATATTCACCGTGGGATTAACAATAATACAATATTCAGACTAGACCAGACCTGGGCAAATTATGGCCCAGGGGCCACATGCGGCCCGTTAATATTTTCAATCTGGCCCGCTGGACATTCTCCCAAATTTTTCCCCGATTTTTAAGATGGAAAGTGTAGCTGCCATTATGATGTGCAGTCATGTTTTCAAATGACCGTAAGTCTTGAACTATACAAAGTATTTCAGTGGTTGGAATTTGCACTTTTGCATGATATACTAGTTACTATGGTAATCTAACTAGTTACTATGGTCATCTAATTAGTTACTATGGTAATCTAAGTCACAGCAGCTCAGACGAGGCACCAAGCAGTGTGGGTGGGGAGCGTTTCCACAGAGTGTTTCCAGAGCGGCCAGCCTGAAATGCGGGTGTCAGAGACAGACGCGGAAGGAGATTTTTACAACAAAGTTCTAAAGCTTAGTGATATATCAGATATATCAGATTGTAGGGGCGTTTATTTTTTCACCCTTTGCGTTTATATTTTGCTGTGTTTGTTGCATTTTTTTTGCGTTTCGCTTGATTTTAAAATGTCGATCGAGAGGGGGTGTGACGTTCATATGTTGTCAATATTCAGTGTTTTATCGTTCATAGGTTATACTGTAAAACCCACATTCTTTATTTTCATGTACAAACCCCGTTTCCATATGAGTTGGGAAATTGTGTTAGATGCCAGCATCTGTGATGGTATGGGGGTGTATTAGTGCCCAAGACATGGGTAACTTAGACATCAGTGAAGGCGCCATTAATGCTGAGAGGTACATACAGGTTTTGGAACAACATATGCTGCCATCTAAACGCCGTCTTTTTCCATGGACGCCCCTGCTTATTTCAGCAAGACAATGCCAAGCCACATTCAGCACGTGTTACAACAGCGTGGCTTCGTAAAAAAAGAGTGCGGGTACTTTCCTGGCCCCGCCTGCAGTCCAGACCTGTCTCCCATTGAAAATGTGCAGCGCATTATGAAGCGTAAAATACGACAGCGGAGACCCCGAACTGTTGAATGACTGAAGCTCTACATAAAACAAGAATGGGAAAAAATTCCACTTTCAAAGCTTCAACAATTAGTTCCCAATCGTTTATTGAGTGTTGTTATAAGAAAAGGTGATTCAACACAGTAGTGAACATGCCCTTTCCCAACTACTTTGGCACGTGCTGCAGCCATGAAATTCTAAGTTAATTATTATTTTCAAAAAAAAAAAAAAGTTTATGAGTTTGAACATCAAATAGCTTGTCTTTGTAGTGCATTCAATTGAATATGGGTTGAAAAGGATTAGCAAATCATTGTATTCTGTTTATATTTACATCTAACACAATTTCCCAACTCATATGGAAACGGGGTTTGTACATTCTGGGTGTCTCATTCAGTAAAAAAATTTAAAATCCATTTTTTAAGGCAATCTGTCATAACGTTTTGTGCATTCAATCAGACATTATTGTGAGGTTTTGTATCAGTGTTTCTTAAAAATCAGATACACCGGCCCCCAGACTCATTTTTTTCTCTAAATTTGGCCCCTGAGTCAAAATAATTGCCTAGGCCTGGACTAGACTGTAGACAGGTATTTTGAAAACACATTAAACAACTATATACACTTTTCTATTTATAATGTATACCTTTATACCACATAACCTATGCTTTTATAGCTTACGCTAAACATTATTCATAAATTATGTTGTAGTGGTACTTCCATCCATCCATTTTCTACCCGTTTGGGGTCGCGGGGGGTGCTGGAGCCTATCTCGGCTGCATTCGGGTGGAAGGCGGTGTACACCCTGGACAAGTCGCCACCTCATCGCAGGGCCAACACAGATAGACAGACAACATTCACACTCACACACCAGGGCCAATTTAAAGGCCTACTGAAATGATTTTTTTTTATTTAAACGGGGATAGCAGATCTATTCTATGTGTCATACTTGATCATTTCGCGATATTGCCATATTTTTGATGAAAGGATTTAGTATAGAACAACGACGATAAAGATTGCAACTTTTGGTATCTGACAAAAAAAAGGCTTGCCCCTACCGGAAGTAGCGTGACGTAGTCAGTTGAACATATACGCAAAGTTCCCTATTGTTTACAATGATGGCCGCATGAAGTGAGAGAGATTCGGACCGAGAAAGCGACAATTTCCCCATTAATTTGAGCGAGGATGAAAGATTTGTGGATGAGTAAAGTGCAAGTAAAGGACTAGTGGGGAGTTGAAGCTATTCAGATAGGGAAGATGCTGTGAGAGCCGGGGGTGACCTGATATTCAGCTGGGAATGACTACAACAGTAAATAAACACAAGACATATATATACTCTATTAGCCACAACACAACCAGGCTTATATTTAACATGCCACAAATTAATCCTGCATAAAAACACCTGCGTCTTTGTTATGCTAGCTCCTAGCTCCTCTGCTAGCTCCTAGCGCCATAGAACACGCCAATACAATTCAAACACCTGATCAACACACAGAATCACTCAGCCCAAAAGACCGTTCACCTAACCCAAGGTTCATAAAGCTTATATATTTTAAAAAAGTTACGTACGTGACGCGCACGTACGGTACGGTACGTGTTATACTAGCTCCTAGCTCCTCTGCTAGCTCCTAGCTCCATAGAACACGCCAATACAATTCAAACACCTGATCAACACACACAATCACTCAGCCCAAAAGACCGTTCACCTAACCCAAGGTTCATAAAGCTTATATATTTAAAAAAAGTTACGTACGTGACGGGCACGTACGGTACGGTACGTGTTATGCTAGCTCCTAGCTCCTATGCTAGCTCCTAGCTCCATAGAACACGCCAATACAATTCAAACACCTGATCAACACACACAATCACTCAGCCCAAAAGACCGTTCACCTAACCCAAGGTTCATAAAGCTTATATATTTAAAAAAAGTTACGTACATACGCCCCGAATTGGTCCGTCCGGAGCCTCCACTTTCACCGCCATCCACTTGGCAGCGCACCCGACCCCACTGGTTCCGACCGCGGGTGGTGGGCCCACGTGGCAGAGAAGATGGTGTGTCCACGTAGCTTCTTCGGGCTGTGCCCGGCCGGGCTCCGTGGCAAGCCCGGCCACCAGGCGCTCGCTGACGAGCCCTACCTCCGGGCCTAGCTCCGGAGGAGGGCCCCGGGCTTCCTCCGGGCCGGGTAACGCATCCTCTTTTAGGGTAGTTCATGGGGGGTATCGTAACCCTGATGGGGGGGGCATTCGGGTGCTACACCTTGCCCAAGGGTGACCCGGAACTATGTAAGGCAGGGGCGTTCAACTCCCTGAGGCTTAATACAAGCCCACATACCTATAACTTCAAGTGAGGAAGTCGTGGGGCGTTGGAAAGAGCACTTTGAGGAACTCCTGAACTCCTGAACTTCCGGTTCCGGTTCACCGTGCGTGACTGCTCGCCGTCTGTTCGCTGTTGCGAAAAAGCTAAGTAGCGCTCTATCTGTGTGCTTTTAATTGTTCTACAGCTTTCTTTATCACTTCTCAAACATTTTTAGTGGTACTATTTAACTTCAAATCACCCGATCTCTGTCCCACCACCCTTTCCTCAGCTAGCTAGCTGCTAAGCTAGCGCGGAGAAAGGCAGCGCCGGTCAGTAAGAAGCTACTCCTACAGACCGCGACCACTTCCCTGAGGACAGCAGGAACTTCACTCGGTGACAGAAAACACTGTGAGTAATGGCTTCCTGCGCGTCTTGCACCATACTCACGGAGAGGTTGGCTCTGCTAGAGGGCCGTGTCCGCCAGTTAGAGCAGAGTAATGTCGTAACTTTAGATGTTGCGGACACATCTGCTAGCGTTAGCTGTAGCGAGCTAACTAGCCCAGCTTGTAGCAGTCCTAAGCGGCCTACAAGCTACGGTGTACCGGTTGAGACGCATAATAGATTTAGCTCTTTAGCTAGTCCTACACCCCAGTCTACCGGGCACCACACCTTAGTTATAGGGGACTCCATCACCCGAAACATAAAGCTTAGCAAACCAGCCACAATAAAGTGTATCCCCGGGGCCAGAGCACCTGACATTGAAGCTAATCTTAGGGAGCTAACTCGCAACAGGCCTAGTAAACACGTACGACAGGCTAATCGCACCACTAATTATGCGAATATAGTTGTACACGTTGGCTCCAATGACACTAGAATGAGACAGTCAGAGATTACAAAGAGAAACATAGCCAGGACTTGTGATCTCGCCAGAAAGATGTCCAGGCATCGAGTAATTGTCTCTGGCCCCCTGCCTGCGAGAGGCAATGATGAGAGATATAGCAGATTAGTCTCGCTTAACAAGTGGTTGGCTAGCTACTGTAGGACGCAGGGACTAACGTTTATTGATAACTGGCCCTCTTTCTGGGGCAAACCAGGCTTGCTGATGAGAGACGGCCTTCACCCTAACCAGGAAGGCGCCATCATCCTGTCTAGAAACATAGACTACTATTTAAGTCTCACTTGACTGACTACACTAGAGCAAGCCCGGTCACAGGCAATTACAATGTCTGTTAGTCCGGGTGAGGAGTCAGTTAAGCTAGAACTAGCCAGCGCCAGGCTGGATAATCCATGTACGCATAGCAATTCTCTTAGAATAATACACAATTCACATAATGTTTTTTCTGTTGTGTCTGTGTCAGAGGTGGACATGCATTCTACTGAGGTGGCAAATTATGATATGTCCAGTCTATTGCAGCACCAAGCAAACAATCGGAAAATTCCCGTCATATCAATTCCTAGATATGGTCGAAACTATTTAAAGTGCACTACGCATAATAAACGCAACATTGTTAATATTGCCACTACGGATAATCTTAACAAAAACTCGTCAAAACAGCCCAATACCTATAATATGGGCTTTTTAAACATAAGATCATTGTCTCCCAAGGCGTTATTAGTTAATGAGGTCATTAGCGACAACAATCTTAACGTCATTGGTCTTAGCGAAACCTGGCTCAAACCGGACGAATTTTTTGCGCTCAATGAGGCATCTCCTCCTAACTATACGAATGCGCATGTTGCCCGCCCTCTTAAAAGGGGAGGGGGTGTCGCACTAATATACAATGAAAATTTCAACCTTACCCCTAACCTAAATAATAAATATAAATCGTTTGAGGTGCTTACTATGAGGTCTGTCACACCGCTACCTCTCGACCTGGCTGTTATCTACCGCCCCCCTGGGCCCTATTCGGACTTTATCAGTGAATTCTCAGAGTTCGTTGCTGATCTAGTGACGCACGCCGACAATATAATCATAATGGGGGACTTTAATATCCATATGAATACCCCATCGGACCCTCAGTGCGTGGCGCTCCAAACCATAATTGATAGCTGTGGTCTTACACAAATAATACATGAACCCACGCATCGCAACGGTAATACAATAGATCTAGTGCTTGTCAGGGGTGTCACCACCTCCAAAGTTATGATACTTCCATATACTAAAGTAATGTCCGATCATTACCTTATAAAATTTGAAGTTTTGACTCTTTGTCAACAAGCTAATAATAATAATAACTGCTATAGCGGCCGCAACATTAATGCTGCCACAACGATGACTCTTGCTGACCTACTGCCTTCGGTAATAGCACCATTCCCAAATTATGTCGGCTCTATTGATAAACTCACTAACAACTTTGACGATGCCTTGCGCGAAATTATTGATAGTATAGCACCGCTAAAGCAAAAAAGGGCCCCTAAAAGGCGCACCCCATGGTTTACAGAAGAAATTAGAGCTCATAAATTATCATGTAGAAAACTGGAACGCAAATGGCGCGCGACTAAACTTGAGGTTTTCCATCAAGCATGGAGTGATAGTTTAATAACTTATAAACGCATGCTTACCTTAGCTAAAGCTAAATACTACTCAAATCTCATCCGCCTCAACAAAAACGATCCTAAATTTCTGTTTAGTACAGTAGCATCGCTAACCCAACAAGGGACTCCTCCCAGTAGCTCCACCCACTCGGCAGATGATTTTATGAATTTCTTTAATAAGAAAATTGAACTCATTAGAAAGGAGATTAAAGACAACGCATCCCAGCTACAACTGGGCTCTATTAACACAAATACGACTGTATATACGACGGACACTGCCCTCCAAAATAGTCTCTCTATTTTTGATGAAATAACATTAGAGGAATTATTACAGCGTGTAAGTGGGATAAAACAAACAACATGTTTACTTGACCCACTTCCTGGGAAACTTATCAAGGAACTGTTTGTATTATTAGGTCCATCAGTGTTAAATATTATAAACTTATCACTTTCCTCCGGCACTGTTCCCCTAGCATTCAAAAAAGCGGTTATTCATCCTCTGCTCAAAAGACCTAACCTCGATCCTGACCTCATGGTAAACTACCGACCGGTCTCCCACCTTCCGTTTATTTCCAAAATTCTCGAAAAAACTGTTGCACAGCAGCTAAATGAACACTTAGTGACTAACAATCTCTGTGAACCTTTTCAATCCGGTTTCAGGGCAAATCACTCTACGGAGACAGCCCTCGCAAAAATGACTAATGATCTATTGCTAACGATGGATTCTGATGCGTCATCTATGTTGCTGCTTCTTGATCTTAGCGCCGCTTTCGATACCGTCGATCATAATATTTTATTAGAGCGTATCAAAACACGTATTGGTATGTCAGACTTAGCCTTGTCTTGGTTTAACTCTTATCTTACTGACAGGATGCAGTGCGTCTCCCATAACAATGTGACCTCGGACTATGTCAAGGTAACGTGCGGAGTTCCCCAGGGTTCGGTTCTTGGCCCTGCACTCTTTAGTATTTACATGCTGCCGCTGGGTGACATCATACGCAAGTACGGTGTTAGCTTTCACTGTTATGCTGATGACACTCAACTCTACATGCCCCTAAAGCTGACCAACACGCCGGACTGTAGTCAGCTGGAGGCGTGTCTTAATGAAATTAAACAATGGATGTCCGCTAACTTTTTGCAACTCAACGCTAAGAAAACGGAAATGCTGATTATCGGTCCTGCTAGACACCAACATCTATTTAATAATACCACCTTAACATTTGACAACCAAACAATTAAACAAGGAGACTCGGTAAAGAATCTGGGTATTATCTTCGACCCAACTCTCTCGTTTGAGTCACACATTAAGAGTGTTACTAAAACGGCCTTCTTTCATCTCCGTAATATCGCTAAAATTCGTTCCATCTTGTCCACTAGCGACGCTGAGATCATTATTCATGCGTTCGTTACGTCTCGTCTCGATTACTGTAATGTATTATTTTCGGGCCTCCCTATGTCTAGCATTAAAAGATTACAGTTGGTACAAAATGCGGCTGCAAGGCTTTTGACAAAAACAAGAAAGTTTGATCATATTACGCCTATACTGGCTCACTTGCACTGGCTTCCTGTGCACTTAAGATGCGACTTTAAGGTTTTACTACTTACGTATAAAATATTACACGGTTTAGCTCCAGCCTATCTCGCCGATTGTATTGTACCATATGTCCCGACAAGAAATCTGCGTTCAAAGAACTCCGGCTTATTAGTGATTCCCAGAGCCAAAAAAAAAGTCTGCGGGCTATAGAGCGTTTTCTATTCGGGCTCCAGTACTCTGGAATGCCCTCCCGGTAACAGTTAGAGATGCTACCTCAGTAGAAGCATTTAAGTCCCATCTTAAAACTCATTTGTATAATCTAGCCTTTAAATAGACCCCCCCTTTTTTAGACCAGTTGATCTGCCGTTTCTTTTCTTCTCTCCTCTTCTCCCCTGTCCCTTGCGAGGGGGAGTTGCATAGGTCCGGTGGCCATGGATGAAGTGCTGGCTGTCCAGAGCCGGGACCCCGGGTGGACCACTAGCCTGTGCATCGGTTGGGGACATCTCTGCGCTGCTGACCCGTCTCCGCTCGGGATGGTTTCCTGTTGGCCCCGCTGTGGACTGGACTCCCGCTGATGTGTTGGATCCACTGAGGACTGGACTTTCACAATGTTATGTCAGACCCACTCGACATCCGTTGCTTTCGGTCTCCCCTAGAGGGGGGGGGTTACCCACATATGCGGTCCTCTCCAAGGTTTCTCATAGTCATTCACCGACGTCCCACTGGGGTGAGTTTTTCCTTGCCCGTATGTGGGCTCTGTACCGAGGATGTCGTTGTGGCTTGTACAGCCCTTTGAGACACTTGTGATTTAGGGCTATATAAATAAACATTGATTGATTGATTGATTGAAATACATCAGACACACCCTCCCTGATAGGAGCAGGGCCTGAGGATGATGGGGGATCGACGTCGATCTCTCGGAGTGAAGTCACTGAGGTAGTTAGACAACTCCACAGTGGCAAAGCTCCGGGGGTTGACGAGATCCGTCCAGAAATGCTGAAGGCTCTGGGTGTTGATGGGCTGTCTTGGTTGATACGCCTTTTCAACATTGCGTGGAAGTCTGGGACAGTGCCGAGGGAGTGGCAGACTGGGGTGGTGGTTCCCCTTTTCAAAAAGGGGGACCAGAGGGTGTGTGCTAATTACAGGGGTATCACACTACTCAGCCTCCCTGGGAAAGTTTACGCCAAGGTACTGGAAAGGAGGGTCCGGCCGATAGTCGAACCTCAGATTCAAGAGGAGCAATGTGGATTCCGTCCTGGTCGTGGAACAACTGACCAACTCTTTACGCTTGCGGGAATCCTGGAGAGGGCCTGGGAGTATGCCTATCCAGTCTACATGTGTTTTGTGGATTTGGAGAAGGCGTATGACCGCGTCCCTCGGGAGATCTTGTGGGAGGTGCTGAGGGAGTACGGAGTGAGGGGAACCCTGTTGAGGGCCATCCAATCTCTGTACAACCAAAGCGAGAGTTGTGTCCGGGTGCTTGGATGTAAGTCGGATCCGTTTCCAGTGGGGGTTGGTCTCCGCCAGGGCTGCGCTCTGTCACCTATCCTGTTTGTGATTTTCATGGACAGGATTTCTAGGCGGAGTCGTGGCCATGGCGGAGAGGGTATACGTCTCGGGGGGCTAAAGGTTGCGTCACTGCTGTTTGCAGATGATGTGGTCCTGATGGCACCTTCGGTTCGTGACCTTCAGCTCTCACTGGATCGGTTCGCAGCCGAGTGTTCAGCGGCTGGAATGAGGATCAGCATCTCCAAATCTGAGGCCATGGTTCTCAGCAGGAAACCGATGGTTTGTACAGTCCGGGTAGGGGACAGGACTCTGTCCCAGGTGGAGGAGTTTAAGTATCTCGGGGTCTTGTTCACGAGTGAGGGAAAGATGGAGAAGGAAATCAGCCGGAGAATCGGAGCAGCTGGGGCAGTATTGCAGTCTCTCTGCCGCACTATTGTGACGAAACGGGAGCTGAGCCAGAAGGCAAAGCTCTCGGTCTACCGAGCTATCTACATTCCTACTCTCACCTATGGTCATGAAGTGTGGGTAATGACCGAAAGAATAAGATCGCGGATACAAGCGGCCGAAATGAGTTTCCTCAGAAGGGTGGCTGGCATCTCCCTTAGAGATAGGGTGAGAAGTGCAGTCACCCGAGAGAGACTCGGAGTAGAGCCGCTGCTCCTTCGCTTGGAAAGGAGCCAGCTTAGGTGGTTCGGGCATCTCGTGCGGATGCCTCACGAGCGTCTCCCTAGGGAGGTCCTCGTTGCACGTCCCACTGGGAGGAGGCCCCGCGGCAGGCCAAGGACCAGATGGGGGGATTACATCTCCTCTCTGGCCTGGGAACGCTTCGGGATTCCCCAGGAGGAAGTCGCAAATGTTGCTCTGGAGAGGGAAGTCTGGGGGTCTTTGCTGGAGCTGCTGTCCCCGCGACCCGATTCCGGATAAGCGGTTGAAGATGGATGGATGGATGGATACGTACATACGCAAAAAAAAGTTGCGCACATACGGTCAAGCGATCAAATGTTTAGAAGCCAAAGCTGCATACTCACAGTAGCACGTCTGCGTCTTTGTCATCCAAATCAAAGTAATCCTGGTAAGAGTCTGTGTTGTCCCAGTTCTCTACAGGCGTCTGTGTATCGAAGTCAAAAGTCCTCCTGGTTAGAGTCTCTGTTATCCGAGTTCTTCCATCTTGACTGCATCTTTCGGGAATGTAAACAAAGAAGCGCCGGCTGTGTACTGTTGTTGCTGACTACGTTCGAAAATTACGTCCATTTCGCACCGACAACTTTCTTCTTTGCTTGCTTAGCTTCCTTCTCCATAATGCAATGAACATGATTGAAACAGATTCACGAACACAGATGTCCAGAATACTGTGGAATTATGAAATGAAAACAGAGCTTTTTCGTATTGGCTTCAATGTGGAAGGCATACCCGTGTTCCCCGGTCTACGTCACGCGCATACGTCATCCTCAGAGGCGTTTCGAACCGGAAGTTTAGCGGCAAATTTAAAATGTCACTTTATAAGTTAACCCGGCCGTATTGGCATGTGTTATAATGTTAAGATTTCATCATTGATATATAAACTATCAGACTGCGTGGTCGGTAGTAGTGGGTTTCAGTAGGCCTTTAAATGTGTTGAAGAAAGTTGGACATAGGCGGATCTGATTGGCTTAGAAAGTTGGAGATGTTGGAATAAGGCACGCTGATTGGTTCATATCACCCCGGTGTTGAACATATTGACGGACTATCAGCGCTCAAAAGTCTGTGACTGGTGAATTTATAATATGACATGTGTTTTTGTAGCCGGGTAAGATGGCAAAAACAGCCCAAAGATGGATAAATATTTGTCATGTTAGGGTAAAGTGAACTGAAAGTGAAATAAAAACCATTTCCTTTTTTTTTTTGCAACAAGTGAGAAACAGCGCCCTCTGGCGTGAGTGTAAAAGCTTACAGCACCTGGTATTCCCAGGCGGTCTCCCATCCAAGTACTAACCAGGCCCGACCCTGCTTAGCTTCCGAGATCGGACGAGATCGGGCGTGTTCAGGGTAGTATGGCCGTAAGCCGAAAGACCAGGTAAAACCAACCTTTTTAAATGGAACTCTTACAGACGGGGTGGGAGGAAATGACTATTTATCTCAGAGCCTGGCGCGCATGCGTACACTAATGTGGATTTTCTGGCTGTGTGATTGTTGTCTTCCCTTGCTACGGCGGTCAAGTTGCTTTCACGGTGGATATTTCCCTCCGTATATCTTCTACATCAAAACACTGAGTAATCTTAAAAGGAGGTCAAATAAATAGTTCTACCTCCGTAATAACGTGCACACCCATTCTTTCCTAATTATATCATTTATATCATTTTTTATTATAATATACACTCTTTTTTTAAAAAATAGGATTTTATAAAAAAACAAAAACATTTGGATAATAAAAATCATGGTTTCTTTTCAAAAGATTCCTGGTCATGTGACCTAAAATCCCAAATTCCCTTGATATTTGAAGTGCTTTTCTCTCGTGTCATTCACGCCTTTTTGTTTTAAAATTTAAGTTTAATTTGTCAAAACGTGGAGTATGGGGGGTTTGTTTTCCCGAGATGCAAGAAAAGTTGTATCGGACATGGCGTGAAGGTAAGGACATTATTTATTTCAACACTAACAAAAAGAACAAACTTAAAGGCGCGCACAAGGCGGAGGTACAAACTTGGCTTTGAAAACAAAAACGAGCACTTGGGCAAAAGCTATGGACATGAAAACAAAAACACTTACTATGACATGAAAATAGACAAAACTCACTTGGCATGGAACTATGGTAGCATGGGTAGTCAAGGGTAGAAAACAGCCCAAAGATGGATAAAAATTAGTCATGTTAGGGTAAATTGAACTGAAAGTGAAATAAAAACCATTTCCTTTTTTTTTTTGCAACAAGTGAGAAACAGCGCCCTCTGGCGTGAGTGTAAAAGCTTACAGCACCTGGTATTCCCAGGCGGTCTCCCATCCAAGTACTAACCAGGCCCGGCCCTGCTTAGCTTCCAAGATCGGACGAGATCGGACGTGTTCAGGGTAGTATGGCCGTAAGCCGAAAGACTGGGTAAAACCAACCTTTTTAAATGGAACTCTTACTCTCTTTTTAAATTGAAATTTACTATTTATATTCCAGCCTGGCGCACATGCGTACACTAATATGTTTTTTCTGGCTGTGTGATTGTTGTCTTCCTTTGCTACGGCGGTCAAGTTGCTCTCACGGTGGATATTTGCCTCCGGAGCTCCAGCGGAAGCTCCCCCTCACTGTGCCCACACTGCTCTCTCATGCTGCGGGGAGATTGCAGGAGAGGTGCCGCGCTCAACACTGCTTTATGCTTAGGGACCGTCAATAAATTACATTGTCTTGAAATATGCAAATGAGGCCAGTAGTCAACCAGCCGTTCTGTCATTGGCCAAATATTAAATGTGTTGAAGAAAGTTGGACAGAGGCGGATCTGATTGGCTTAGAAAGTTGGAGATGTTGGAATAAGGCACGCTGATTGGTTCATATCACCCCGGTGTTGAACATATGGACGGACTATCAGCGCTCAAAAGTCTGTGACTGGTGAATTTATAATATGACATGTGTTTTTGTAGCCGGGTAAGATGGCAAAAACAGCCCAAAGATGGATAAATATTAGTCATGTTAGGGTAAAGTGAACTGAAAGTGAAATAAAAACCATTTCCTTTTTTTTTTTGCAAGAAATGAGAAACAGCGCTCTCTGGCGTGAGTGTAAAAGCTTACAGCACCTGGTATTCCCAGGCGGTCTCCCATCCAAGTACTAACCAGGCCCGACCCTGCTTAGCTTCCGAGATCAGACGAGATCGGGCGTGTTCAGGGTAGTATGGCCGTAAGCCGAAAGACCGGGTAAAACCAACCTTTTTAAATGGAACTCTTACTCTCTTTTTAAATTGAAATTTACTATTTATATTCGAGCCTGGCGCACATGCGTACACTAATATGTTTTTTCTGGCTGTGTGATTGTTGTCTTCCTTTGCTACGGCGGTCAAGTTGCTATCACGGTGGATATTTGCCTCCGGAGCTCCAGCGGAAGCTCCCCCTCACTGTGCCCACACTGATCTCTCATGCTGCGGGGAGATTGCAGGAGAGGTGCCGCGCTCAACACTGCTTCATGCTTAGGGACCGTCAATAAATTATATTGTCTTGAAATATGCAAATGAGGCCAGAAGTCAACCAGCCGTTCTGTCATTGGCCAAATATTAAATGTGTTGAAGAAAGTTGGACAGAGGCGGATCTGATTGGCTTAGAAAGTTGGAGATGTTGGAATAAGGCACGCTGATTGGTTCATATCACCCCGGTGTTGAACATATTAACGGACTATCAGCGCTCAAAAGTCCGTGACTGGTGAATTTATAATATGACATGTGTTTTTGTAGCCGGGTAAGATGGCAAAAACAGCCCAAAGATGGATAAATATTAGTCATGTTAGGGTAAAGTGAAATAAAAACCATTTCCTTTTTTTTTTTGCAAGAAATGAGAAACAGCGCTCTCTGGCGTGAGTGTAAAAGCTTACAGCACCTGGTATTCCCAGGCGGTCTCCCATCCAAGTACTAACCAGGCCCGACCCTGCTTAGCTTCCGAGATCGGACGAGATCGGGCGTGTTCAGGGTAGTATGGCCGTAAGCCGAAAGACCAGGTAAAACCAACCTTTTTAAATGGAACTCTTACAGACGGGGTGGGAGGAAATGACTATTTATCTCAGAGCCTGGCGCGCATGCGTACACTAATGTGGATTTTCTGGCTGTGTGATTGTTGTCTTCCCTTGCTACGGCGGTCAAGTTGCTTTCACGGTGGATATTTCCCTCCGTATATCTTCTACATCAAAACACTGAGTAATCTTAAAAGGAGGTCAAATAAATAGTTCTACCTCCGTAATAACGTGCACACCCATTCTTTCCTAATTATATCATTTATATCATTTTTTATTATAATATACACTCTTTTTTTTAAAAATAGGATTTTATAAAAAAACAAAAACATTTGGATAATAAAAATCATGGTTTCTTTTCAAAAGATTCCTGGTCATGTGACCTAAAATCCCAAATTCCCTTGATATTTGAAGTGCTTTCCTCTCGTGTCATTCACGCCTTTTTGTTTTAAAATTTAAGTTTAATTTGTCAAAACGTGGAGTATGGGGGGTTTGTTTTCCCGAGATGCAAGAAAAGTTGTATCGGACATGGCGTGAAGGTAAGGACATTATTTATTTCAACACTAACAAAAAGAACAAACTTAAAGGCGCGCACAAGGCGGAGGTACAAACTTGGCTTTGAAAACAATAAACGAGCACTTGGGCAAAAGCTATGGACATGAAAACAAAAACACTTACTATGACATGAAAATAGACAAAACTCACTTGGCATGGAACTATGGTAGCATGGGTAGTCAAGGGTAGAAAACAGCCCAAAGATGGATAAAAATTAGTCATGTTAGGGTAAATTGAACTGAAAGTGAAATAAAAACCATTTCCTTTTTTTTTTGCAACAAGTGAGAAACAGCGCCCTCTGGCGTGAGTGTAAAAGCTTACAGCACCTGGTATTCCCAGGCGGTCTCCCATCCAAGTACTAACCAGGCCCGACCCTGCTTAGCTTCCGAGATCGGACGAGATCGGGCGTGTTCAGGGTAGTATGGCCGTAAGCCGAAAGACCGGGTAAAACCAACCTTTTTAAATGGAACTCTTACTCTCTTTTTAAATTGAAATTTACTATTTATATTCGAGCCTGGCGCACATGCGTACACTAATATGTTTTTTCTGGCTGTGTGATTGTTGTCTTCCTTTGCTACGGCGGTCAAGTTGCTATCACGGTGGATATTTGCCTCCGGAGCTCCAGCGGAAGCTCCCCCTCACTGTGCCCACACTGCTCTCTCATGCTGCGGGGAGATTGCAGGAGAGGTGCCGCGCTCAACACTGCTTTATGCTTAGGGACCGTCAATAAATTACATTGTCTTGAAATATGCAAATGAGGCCAGAAGTCAACCAGCCGTTCTGTCATTGGCCAAATATTAAATGTGTTGAAGAAAGTTGGACAGAGGCGGATCTGATTGGCTTAGAAAGTTGGAGATGTTGGAATAAGGCACGCTGATTGGTTCATATCACCCCGGTGTTGAACATATTAACGGACTATCAGCGCTCAAAAGTCCGTGACTGGTGAATTTATAATATGACATGTGTTTTTGTAGCCGGGTAAGATGGCAAACACAGCCCAAATATGGATAAATATTAGTCATTTTAGGGTAAAGTGAACTGAAAGTGAAATAAAAACCATTTCCTTTTTTTTTTTGCAAGAAATGAGAAACAGCGCTCTCTGGCGTGAGTGTAAAAGCTTACAGCACCTGGTATTCCCAGGCGGTCTCCCATCCAAGTACTAACCAGGCCCGACCCTGCTTAGCTTCCGAGATCGGACGAGATCGGGCGTGTTCAGGGTAGTATGGCCGTAAGCCAAAAGACACGGTAAAACCAACCTTTTTAAATGGAACTCTTACAGACGGGGTGGGAGGAAATGACTATTTATCTCAGAGCCTGGCGCGCATGCGTACACTAATGTTCGTTCATCAGAAAGTGGCTGGGACTACCAAGGTGCCTCTCAGACGTAGGCCTCTTTGGTAGGAACTCGCTTCAACTACCACTGCGATCCATCAGCCTGGGATACAAGCAAGAGAAGGCTCGGCTGGTGCTGGAGCTGAGGGAATCCACTGACCAGCTGGTGAGAGCAGCGGGCACCCAGATAAGAACAGGAAGAAAGTGGAAAGCCCAAGAAGAGGTCGACACGGCAATCTGCAGGCTGAAGCACCGTGAAGTGGTCGGCAGAGTTCAGGAAGGTCGAGCAGGCCTTGGGAGTGGCGAAGCTCCCTTGTTCTGGTCAAAGGCTTCCAAAAAAGACCGGAGAGCCATGGTGGTGGCAGAAGTGGCAAGAACTGAGCAGGAACGCCTAAACATCAAAGCGATGTCCCAGGGCCAGCAAGGTCATTGGACATCATGGGAAGGTCTCACAGACAGGTCTATGTCCTGGTCTGACCTGTGGAAGATCCCCCAAGCCAGGCTCAGCTTCCTGATCAGAGCAACGTACGACACCTTGCCTTGTCCCCAAAACCTCCACCAGTGGTTTGGTGCCGAAGAGACCTGTCCCCTCTGCAACACCATCAATGCAAGCCTCCAACACATCCTGTCAGGCTGCACGACAGCGTTGTCGCAGGGCCGCTACAGATGGCGACACGACCAAGTCTTGAGGAAGCTGGCAGAGGTGTCAGAGACCTGCAGAAAGGAGGCGAATAGCAGACCTTCCGCTCCAGCCAGACATCCAATCCAGTTCGCGAGGGCTGGTGAGGGTGCCAAACCCCCCCGCCAGAGAGCTACAGCGAGACTCCTCTCACCAGGAAATGAGTGGACCGTGAGGGTCGACCTGGGGAAGCAGCTCCAGTTCCCCAGGGAGGTCGTCGAAACATCACTACGACCAGACCTGGTCTCCTGGTCAGAGGCTTGCAGGACGGTTCTTCTGGTCGAGCTCACTGTCCCATGGGAGGGAGGGTTGTTGGCTGCTTATGAGCGGAAGCGAGCAAAGTACTCTGACCTGGCAGCAGAGTGCAGGGAGGCTGGCTGGAAAGCTGTCATCTGCCCTGTGGAAGTGGGGTGTAGGGGCTTTGTGGGTTCCTCAACTGCTCGCCTACTCCGAGACATTGGATGCACAGGAGCAGGACATCGGAAAGCCATGAAAGAGCTGGCAGAGGAGGCGGACAAAGGCAGCTTCTGGCTGTGGCTAAGGAGGAAGAATAAGAGTTGGGGTGCAAACACCTAGGGCGTCAGCAGGGGGTGGCAGGGAGATATCCCTGCCATCGCTCCGCCACCATGAGACGTTCTGGGGTTAAAGGAGCGAAACGTTAATGAATGGTGGTCCCCAGCTGATGACCCGTTTATGCCCACAGAGTTGTTCAGTGGGGTGTCACAGCACACCTGTCAAAAGGCACTGGAGGAGGTGCGTCAGGCAGCAATGCCCAGGAGGAATTCCATCACCTGTATCTTGATATAGGGACCGTCAATAAATTACATTGTCTTGAAATATGCAAATGAGGCCGGAAGTCAACCAGCCGTTCTGTCATTGGCCAAATATTAAATGTGTTGAAGAAAGTTGGACATAGGCGGATCTGATTGGCTTAGAAAGTTGGAGATGTTGGAATAAGGCACGCTGATTGGTTCATATCACCCCGGTGTTGAACATATTGACGGACTATCAGCGCTCAAAAGTCTGTGACTGGTGAATTTATAATAAGACATGTGTTTTTGTAGCCGGGTAAGATGGCAAAAACAGCCCAAAGATGGATAAATATTAGTCATGTTAGGGTAAATTGAACTGAAAGTGAAATAAAAACCATTTCCTTTTTTTTTTGCAACAAGTATTCCCAGGCGGTCTCCCATCCAAGTACTAACCAGGCCCGACCCTGCTTAGCTTCCGAGATCAGACGAGATTGGGCGTGTTCAGGGTAGTATGGCCGTAAGCCGAAAGACCGGGTAAAACCAACCTTTTTAAATGGAACTCTTACTCTCTTTTTAAATTGAAATTTACTATTTATATTCGAGCCTGGCGCACATGCGTACACTAATATGTTTTTTCTGGCTGTGTGATTGTTGTCTTCCTTTGCTACGGCGGTCAAGTTGCTCTCACGGTGGATATTTGCCTCCGGAGCTCCAGCGGAAGCTCCCCCTCACTGTGCCCACACAGAGAAGGCTCGGCTGGTGCTGGAGCTGAGGGAATCCACTGACCAGCTGGTGAGAGCAGCGGGCACCCAGATAAGAACAGGAAGAAAGTGGAAAGCCCAAGAAGAGGTCGACACGGCAATCTGCAGGCTGAAGCACCGTGAAGTGGTCGGCAGAGTTCAGGAAGGTCGAGCAGGCCTTGGGAGTGGCGAAGCTCCCTTGTTCTGGTCAAAGGCTTCCAAAAAAGACCGGAGAGCCATGGTGGGGGCAGAAGTGGCAAGAACTGAGCAGGAACGCCTAAACATCAAAGCAATGTCCCAGGGCCAGCAAGGTCATTGGACATCATGGGAAGGTCTCACAGACAGGTCTATGTCCTGGTCTGACCTGTGGAAGATCCCCCAAGCCAGGCTCAGCTTCCTGATCAGAGCAACGTACGACACCTTGCCTTGTCCCCAAAACCTCCACCAGTGGTTTGGTGCCGAAGAGACCTGTCCCCTCTGCAACACCATCAATGCAAGCCTCCAACACATCCTGTCAGGCTGCACGACAGCGTTGTCGCAGGGCCGCTACAGATGGCGACACGACCAAGTCTTGAGGAAGCTGGCAGAGGTGTCAGAGACCTGCAGAAAGGAGGCGAATAGCAGACCTTCCGCTCCAGCCAGACATCCAATCCAGTTCGCGAGGGCTGGTGAGGGTGCCAAACCCCCCCGCCAGAGAGCTACAGCGAGACTCCTCTCACCAGGAAATGAGTGGAGCATGAGGGTCGACCTGGGGAAGCAGCTCCAGTTCCCCAGGGAGGTCGTCGAAAACATCACTACGACCAGACCTGGTCTTCTGGTCAGAGGCTTGCAGGACGGTTCTTCTGGTCGAGCTCACTGTCCCATGGGAGGGAGGGTTGTTGGCTGCTTGTGAGCGGAAGCGAGCAAAGTACTCTGACCTGGCAGCAGAGTGCAGGGAGGCTGGCTGGAAAGCTGTCATCTGCCCTGTGGAAGTGGGGTGTAGGGGCTTTGTGGGTTCCTCAACTGCTCGCCTACTCCGAGACATTGGATGCACAGGAGCGGGACATCGGAAAGCCATGAAAGAGCTGGCAGAGGAGGCGGACAAAGGCAGCTTCTGGCTGTGGCTAAGGAGGAAGAATAAGAGTTGGGGTGCAAACACCTAGGGCATCAGCAGGGGGTGGCAGGGAGATATCCCTGCCATCGCTCCGCCACCATGAGACGTTCTGGGGTTAAAGGAGCGAAACGTTAATGAATGGTGGTCCCCAGCTGATGACCCGTTTATGCCCACAGAGTTGTTCAGTGGGGTGTCACAGCACACCTGTCAAAAGGCACTGGAGGAGGTGCGTCAGGCAGCAATGCCCAGGAGGAATTCCATCACCTGTATCTTGATATAGGGACCGTCAATAAATTACATTGTCTTGAAATATGCAAATGAGGCCGGAAGTCAACCAGCCGTTCTGTCATTGGCCAAATATGAAATGCGTTGAAGAAAGTTGGACATAGGCGGATCTGATTGGCTTAGAAAGTTGGAGATGTTGGAATAAGGCACGCTGATTGGTTCATATCACCCCGGTGTTGAACATATTGACGGACTATCAGCGCTCAAAAGTCCGTGACTGGTGAATTTATAATATGACATGTGTTTTTGTAGCCGGGTAAGATGGCAAAAACAGCCCAAAGATGGATAAATATTAGTCATGTTAGGGTAAAGTGAACTGAAAGTGAAATAAAAACCATTTCCTTTTTTTTTTTGCAAGAAATGAGAAACAGCGCTCTCTGGCGTGAGTGTAAAAGCTTACAGCACCTGGTATTCCCAGGCGGTCTCCCATCCAAGTACTAACCAGGTCCGACCCTGCTTAGCTTCCGAGATCGGACGAGATCGGGCGTGTTCAGGGTAGTATGGCCGTAAGCCAAAAGACCGGGTAAAACCAACCTTTTTAAATGGAACTCTTACTCTCTTTTTAAATTGGAATTTACTATTTATATTCCAGCCTGGCGCACATGCGTACACTAATATGTTTTTTCTGGCTGTGTGATTGTTGTCTTCCTTTGCTACGGCGGTCAAGTTGCTCTCACGGTGGATATTTGCCTCCGGAGCTCCAGCGGAAGCTCCCCCTCACTGTGCCCACACTGCTCTCTCATGCTGCGGGGAGATTGCAGGAGAGGTGCCGCGCTCAACACTGCTTTATGCTTAGGGACCGTCAATAAATTACATTGTCTTGAAATATGCAAATGAGGCCAGAAGTCAACTAGCCGTTCTGTCATTAGCCAAATATTAAATGTGTTGAAGAAAGTTGGACAGAGGCGGATCTGATTGGCTTAGAAAGTTGGAGATGTTGGAATGAGGCACGCTGATTGGTTCATATCACCCCGGTGTTGAACATATTGACGGACTATCAGCGCTCAAAAGTCCGTGACTGGTGAATTTATAATATGACATGTGTTTTTGTAGCCGGGTAAGATGGCAAAAACAGCCCAAAGATGGATAAATATTTGTCATGTTAGGGTAAAGTGAACTGAAAGTGAAATAAAAACCATTTCCTTTTTTTTTTGTGCAAGAAATGAGAAACAGCGCTCTCTGGCGTGAGTGTAAAAGCTTACAGCACCTGGTATTCCCAGGCGGTCTCCCATCCAAGTACTAACCAGGCCCGACCCTGCTTAGCTTCCGAGATCGGACGAGATCGGGCGTGTTCAGGGTAGTATGGCCGTAAGCCGAAAGACCGGGTAAAACCAACCTTTTTAAATGGAACTCTTACAGACGGGGTGGGAGGAAATGACTATTTATCTCAGAGCCTGGCGCGCATGCGTACACTAATGTGGATTTTCTGGCTGTGTGATTGTTGTCTTCCCTTGCTACGGCGGTCAAGTTGCTTTCACGGTGGATATTTCCCTCCGTATATCTTCTACATCAAAACACTGAGTAATCTTAAAAGGAGGTCAAATAAATAGTTCTACCTCCGTAATAACGTGCACACCCATTCTTTCCTAATTATATCATTTTTTATTATAATATACACTCTTTTTTTTAAAAATAGGATTTTATAAAAAAACAACAACATTTGGATAATAAAAATCATGGTTTCTTTTCAAAAGATTCCTGGTCATGTGACCTAAAATCCCAAATTCACTTGATATTTGAAGTGCTTTTCTCTAGTGTCATTCACGCCTTTTTGTTTTAAAATTTAAGTTTAATTTGTCAAAACGTAGACTATGGGGGGTTTGTTTTCCCGAGATGCAAGAAAAGTTGTATCGGACATGGCGTGAAGGTAAGGACATTATTTATTTCAACACTAACAAAAAGAACAAACTTAAAGGCGCGCACAAGGCGGAGGTACAAACTTGGCTTTGAAAACAATAAACGAGCACTTGGGCAAAAGCTATGGACATGAAAACAAAAACACTTACTATGACATGAAAATAGACAAAACTCACTTGGCATGGAACTATGGTAGCATGGGTAACATGGGTAGCAGAAGTCAAGGGTAGCATGAGTAGTACAGAAGTAGCAAGGGTAATGTCGCCAGACAGACTAACTGAAAAGGACCGGCTTAAATACTAGTGACATGATTGATGACAGGTGTGTGAGTCCGAATGTGAAAACAGGTGCAACTAATGGGTTGACATGGTAACAAAGACAATGGAGCGTAAACAGAAACTAAAAGAGTCCAAAAACCAAACAGAACCGAGCCAAACAAAAACATGATCAACAGACATGACATAATTGGAGGGACAGGCGGTAGAAAACGGATGGATGGATGGTGAAATCCCCTCTTCAGTGGTAAGCAAGATGGACGGGCTGGCAAACTCGTTCATCAGAAAGTGGCTGGGACTACCAAGGTGCCTCTCAGACGTAGGCCTCTTTGGTAGGAACTCGCTTCAACTACCACTGCGATCCATCAGCCTGGGATACAAGCAAGAGAAGGCTCGGCTGGTGCTGGAGCTGAGGGAATCCACTGACCAGCTGGTGAGAGCAGCGGGCACCCAGATAAGAACAGGAAGAAAGTGGAAAGCCCAAGAAGAGGTCGACACGGCAATCTGCAGGCTGAAGCACCGTGAAGTGGTCGGCAGAGTTCAGGAAGGTCGAGCAGGCCTTGGGAGTGGCGAAGCTCCCTTGTTCTGGTCAAAGGCTTCCAAAAAAGACCGGAGAGCCATGGTGGTGGCAGAAGTGGCAAGAACTGAGCAGGAACGCCTAAACATCAAAGCGATGTCCCAGGGCCAGCAAGGTCATTGGACATCATGGGAAGGTCTCACAGACAGGTCTATGTCCTGGTCTGACCTGTGGAAGATCCCCCAAGCCAGGCTCAGCTTCCTGATCAGAGCAACGTACGACACCTTGCCTTGTCCCCAAAACCTCCACCAGTGGTTTGGTGCCGAAGACACCTGTCCCCTCTGCAACACCATCAATGCAAGCCTCCAACACATCCTGTCAGGCTGCACGACAGCGTTGTCGCAGGGCCGCTACAGATGGCGACACGACCAAGTCTTGAGGAAGCTGGCAGAGGTGTCAGAGACCTGCAGAAAGGAGGCGAATAGCAGAACTTCCGCTCCAGCCAGACATCCAATCCAGTTCGCGAGGGCTGGTGAGGGTGCCAAACCCCCCCGCCAGAGAGCTACAGCGAGACTCCTCTCACCAGGAAATGAGTGGAGCATGAGGGTCGACCTGGGGAAGCAGCTCCAGTTCCCCAGGGAGGTCGTCGAAACATCACTACGACCAGACCTGGTCTTCTGGTCAGAGGCTTGCAGGACGGTTCTTCTGGTCGAGCTCACTGTCCCATGGGAGGGAGGGTTGTTGGCTGCTTATGAGCGGAAGCGAGCAAAGTACTCTGACCTGGCAGCAGAGTGCAGGGAGGCTGGCTGGAAAGCTGTCATCTGCCCTGTGGAAGTGGGGTGTAGGGGCTTTGTGGGTTCCTCAACTGCTCGCCTACTCGGAGACATTGGATGCACAGGAGCGGGACATCGGAAAGCCATGAAAGAGCTGGCAGAGGAGGCGGACAAAGGCAGCTTCTGGCTGTGGCTAAGGAGGAAGAATAAGAGTTGGGGTGCAAACACCTAGGGCATCAGCAGGGGGTGGCAGGGAGATATCCCTGCCATCGCTCCGCCACCATGAGACGTTCTGGGGTTAAAGGAGCGAAACGTTAATGAATGGTGGTCCCCAGCTGATGACCCGTTTATGCCCACAGAGTTGTTCAGTGGGGTGTCACAGCACACCTGTCAAAAGGCACTGGAGGAGGTGCGTCAGGCAGCAATGCCCAGGAGGAATTCCATCACCTGTATCTTGATATAGGGACCGTCAATAAATTACATTGTCTTGAAATATGCAAATGAGGCCGGAAGTCAACCAGCCGTTCTGTCATTGGCCAAATATGAAATGCGTTGAAGAAAGTTGGACATAGGCGGATCTGATTGGCTTAGAAAGTTGGAGATGTTGGAATAAGGCACGCTGATTGGTTCATATCACCCCGGTGTTGAACAGATTGACGGACTATCAGCGCTCAAAAGTCTGTGACTGGTGAATTTATAATATGACATGTGTTTTTGTAGCCGGGTAAGATGGCAAAAACAGCCCAAAGATGGATAAATATTTGTCATGTTAGGGTAAAGTGAACTGAAAGTGAAATAAAAACCATTTCCTTTTTTTTTTTGCAACAAGTGAGAAACAGCGCCCTCTGGCGTGAGTGTAAAAGCTTACAGCACCTGGTATTCCCAGGCGGTCTCCCATCCAAGTACTAACCAGGCCCGACCCTGCTTAGCCTCCGAGATCGGACGAGATCGGGCGTGTTCAGGGTAGTATGGCCGTAAGCCGAAAGACCGGGTAAAACCTACCTTTTTAAATGGAACTCTCACTCTCTTTTTAAATTGAAATTCACTATTTATATTCCAGCCTGGCGCACATGCGTACACTAATATGTTTTTTCTGGCTGTGTGATTGTTGTCTTCCTTTGCTACGGCGGTCAAGTTGCTCTCACGGTGGATATTTGCCTCCGGAGCTCCAGCGGAAGCTCCCCCTCACTGTGCCCACACTGCTCTCTCATGCTGCGGGGAGATTGCAGGAGAGGTGCCGCGCTCAACACTGCTTCATGCTTAGGGACCGTCAATAAATTACATTGTCTTGAAATATGCAAATGAGGCCAGAAGTCAACCAGCCGTTCTGTCATTGGCCAAATATTAAATGTGTTGAAGAAAGTTGGACAGAGGCGGATCTGATTGGCTTAGAAAGTTGGAGATGTTGGAATAAGGCACGCTGATTGGTTCATATCACCCCGGTGTTGAACATATTGACGGACTATCAGCGCTCAAAAGTCCGTGACTGGTGAATTTATAATATGACATGTGTTTTTGTAGCCGGGTAAGATGGCAAAAACAGCCCAAAGATGGATAAATATTAGTCATGTTAGGGTAAAGTGAACTGAAAGTGAAATAAAAACCATTTCCTTTTTTTTTTTGCAAGAAATGAGAAACAGCGCTCTCTGGCGTGAGGGTAAAAGCTTACAGCACCTGGTATTCCCAGGCGGTCTCCCATCCAAGTACTAACCAGGCCCGACCCTGCTTAGCTTCCGAGATCGGACGAGATCGGGCGTGTTCAGGGTAGTATGGCCGTAAGCCGAAAGACCAGGTAAAACCAACCTTTTTAAATGGAACTCTTACAGGCGGGGTGGGAGGAAATGACTATTTATCTCAGAGCCTGGCGCGCATGCGTACACTAATGTGGATTTTCTGGCTGTGTGATTGTTGTCTTCCCTTGCTACGGCGGTCAAGTTGCTTTCACGGTGGATATTTCCCTCCGTATATCTTCTACATCAAAACACTGAGTAATCTTAAAAGGAGGTCAAATAAATAGTTCTACCTCCGTAATAACGTGCACACCCATTCTTTCCTAATTATATCATTTATATCATTTTTTATTATAATATACACTCTTTTTTTTAAAAATAGGATTTTATAAAAAAACAAAAACATTTGGATAATAAAAATCATGGTTTCTTTTCAAAAGATTCCTGGTCATGTGACCTAAAATCCCAAATTCCCTTGATATTTGAAGTGCTTTTCTCTCGTGTCATTCACGCCTTTTTGTTTTAAAATTTAAGTTTAATTTGTCAAAACGTGGAGTATGGGGGGTTTGTTTTCCCGAGATGCAAGAAAAGTTGTATCGGACATGGCGTGAAGGTAAGGACATTATTTATTTCAACACTAACAAAAAGAACAAACTTAAAGGCGCGCACAAGGCGGAGGTACAAACTTGGCTTTGAAAACAATAAACGAGCACTTGGGCAAAAGCTATGGACATGAAAACAAAAACACTTACTGACATGAAAATAGACAAAACTCACTTGGCATGGAACTATGGTAGCATGGGTAGTCAAGGGTAGAAAACAGCCCAAAGATGGATAAAAATTAGTCATGTTAGGGTAAATTGAACTGAAAGTGAAATAAAAACCATTTCCTTTTTTTTTTTGCAACAAGTGAGAAACAGCGCCCTCTGGCGTGAGTGTAAAAGCTTACAGCACCTGGTATTCCCAGGCGGTCTCCCATCCAAGTACTAACCAGGCCCGACCCTGCTTAGCTTCCGAGATCGGGCGAGATCGGGCGTGTTCAGGGTAGTATGGCCGTAAGCCGAAAGACCGGGTAAAACCAACCTTTTTAAATGGAACTCTTACTCTCTTTTTAATTTGAAATGTACTATTTATATTCGAGCCTGGCGCACATGCGTACACTAATATGTTTTTTCTGGCTGTGTGATTGTTGTCTTCCTTTGCTACGGCGGTCAAGTTGCTCTCACGGTGGATATTTGCCTCCGGAGCTCCAGCGGAAGCTCCCCTTCACTGTGCCCACACTGCTCTCTCATGCTGCGGGGAGATTGCAGGAGAGGTGCTGCGCTCAACACTGCTTTATGCTTAGGGACTATCAATAAATTACATTGTCTTGAAATATGCAAATGAGGCCAGAAGTCAACCAGCTGTTCTGTCATTGGCCAAATATTAAATGTGTTGAAGAAAGTTGGACAGAGGCGGATCTGATTGGCTTAGAAAGTTGGAGATGTTGGAATAAGGCACGCTGATTGGTTCATATCACCCCGGTGTTGAACATATTGACGGACTATCAGCGCTCAAAAGTCCGTGACTGGTGAATTTATAATATGACATGTGTTTTTGTAGCCGGGTAAGATGGCAAAAACAGCCGAAAGATGGATAAATATTAGTCATGTTAGGGTAAATTGAACTGAAAGTGAAATAAAAACCATTTCCTTTTTTTTTTGCAACAAGTGAGAAACAGCGCCCTCTGGCGTGAGTGTAAAAGCTTACAGCACCTGGTATTCCCAGGCGGTCTCCCATCCAAGTACTAACCAGGCCCGACCCTGCTTAGCTTCCGAGATCGGACGAGATCGGGCGTGTTCAGGGTAGTATGGCCGTAAGCCGAAAGACCGGGTAAAACCAACCTTTTTAAATGTAACTCTTACTCTCTTTTTAAATTGAAATTTACTATTTATATTCCAGCCTGGCGCACATGCGTACACTAATATGTTTTTTCTGGCTGTGTGATTGTTGTCTTCCTTTGCTACGGCGGTCAAGTTGCTCTCACGGTGGATATTTGCCTCCGGAGCTCCAGCGGAAGCTCCCCCTCACTGTGCCCACACTGCTCTCTCATGCTGCGGGGAGATTGCAGGAGGGGTGCCGCGCTCAACACTGCTTCATGCTTAGGGACCGTCAATAAATTACATTGTCTTGAAATATGCAAATGAGGCCAGAAGTCAACCAGCCGTTCTGTCATTGGCCAAATATTAAATGTGTTGAAGAAAGTTGGACAGAGGCGGATCTGATTGGCTTAGAAAGTTGGAGATGTTGGAATAAGGCACGCTGATTGGTTCATATCACCCCGGTGTTGAACATATTGACGGACTATCAGCGCTCAATGGGCAATGACAGTGATACTTGGACTGGCGTGATTGGGAGGAACGGTCTCCCTGATCTGAACCTGAGTGGTGGATTGTTATTGGACTTCTGTGCTAGTCACGGACTTGCGATAACAAACACCATGTTCAAGCATAAGGATGCTCATAGGTGTACCTGGTACCAGAGCACCCTAGGCCAAAGATCAATGATCGATTTTGTAATCGTATCAGCTGATCTGAGGCCGTATGTTTTGGACACTCGGGTGAAGAGAGGGGCTGAACTGTCAACTGATCACCATCTGGTGGTGAGTTGGGTTAGATGGCGGGGGAAACCTCTGGACAGACCTGGCAAACCCAAGCGTGTAGTGCGGGTGAACTGGGAACGTTTGGAGGAGTCCTCTGTCCGGAAGGACTTCAACTCCCACCTCCGGCGGGACTTCTCTGCCATCCCTGTGGAGGTTGGGGACATTGAACAGGAATGGGCAATGTTCAAAGCCTCTATTGCTAAAGCTGCAGATGCGAGCTGTGGCCAGAAGGTCTTAGGTGCCTCAAGGGGCGGTAACCCTCGAACACCCTGGTGGACAGTGGTGGTCAGGGAAGCCGTCCGACTGAAGAAGGAGTCCTACCGGGGTATGTTATCCCAGGGGACTCCGGAGGCAGTTGCAAGGTACCGACGGGCCCGAAGGGCAGCGGCCGTGGCTGTGGACGAGGCTAAGCAGAGGGTGTGGGAGCAGTTCGGGGAATCCATGGAGAAGGACTATCGGGCGGCACCAAAGCTGTTCTGGAAGACCATACGGCACCTCAGGAGGGGGAAGCAGGGAACCATCCAAGCTGTGTACGGCAAGGATGGGACTTTGCTGACTTCAAGTGAGGAAGTCGTGGGGCGTTGGAAAGAGCACTTTGAGGAACTCCTGAACCCAAATACATCAGACACACCCTCCCTGATAGGAGCAGGGCCTGAGGATGATGGGGGATCGACGTCGATCTCTCGGAGTGAAGTCACTGAGGTAGTTAGACAACTCCACAGTGGCAAAGCTCCGGGGGTTGACGAGATCCGTCCAGAAATGCTGAAGGCTCTGGGTGTTGATGGGCTGTCTTGGTTGATACGCCTTTTCAACATTGCGTGGAAGTCTGGGACAGTGCCGAGGGAGTGGCAGACTGGGGTGGTGGTTCCCCTTTTCAAAAAGGGGGACCAGAGGGTGTGTGCTAATTACAGGGGTATCACACTACTCAGCCTCCCTGGGAAAGTTTACACCAAGGTACTGGAAAGGAGGGTCCGGCCGATAGTCGAACCTCAGATTCAAGAGGAGCAATGTGGATTCCGTCCTGGTCGTGGAACAACTGACCAACTCTTTACGCTTGCGGGAATCCTGGAGAGGGCCTGGGAGTATGCCTATCCAGTCTACATGTGTTTTGTGGATTTGGAGAAGGCGTATGACCGCGTCCCTCGGGAGATCTTGTGGGAGGTGCTGAGGGAGTACGGAGTGAGGGGAACCCTGTTGAGGGCCATCCAATCTCTGTACAACCAAAGCGAGAGTTGTGTCCGGGTGCTTGGATGTAAGTCGGATCCGTTTCCAGTGGGGGTTGGTCTCCGCCAGGGCTGCGCTCTGTCACCTATCCTGTTTGTGATTTTCATGGACAGGATTTCTAGGCGGAGTCGTGGCCATGGCGGAGAGGGTATACGTCTCGGGGGGCTAAAGGTTGCGTCACTGCTGTTTGCAGATGATGTGGTCCTGATGGCACCTTCGGTTCGTGACCTTCAGCTCTCACTGGATCGGTTCGCAGCCGAGTGTTCAGCGGCTGGAATGAGGATCAGCATCTCCAAATCTGAGGCCATGGTTCTCAGCAGGAAACCGATGGTTTGTACAGTCCGGGTAGGGGACAGGACTCTGTCCCAGGTGGAGGAGTTTAAGTATCTCGGGGTCTTGTTCACGAGTGAGGGAAAGATGGAGAAGGAAATCAGCCGGAGAATCGGAGCAGCTGGGGCAGTATTGCAGTCTCTCTGCCGCACTGTTGTGACGAAACGGGAGCTGAGCCAGAAGGCAAAGCTCTCGGTCTACCGAGCTATCTACATTCCTACTCTCACCTATGGTCATGAAGTGTGGGTCATGACCGAAAGAATAAGATCGCGGATACAAGCGGCCGAAATGAGTTTCCTCAGAAGGGTGGCTGGCATCTCCCTTAGAGATAGGGTGAGAAGTGCAGTCACCCGAGAGAGACTCGGAGTAGAGCCGCTGCTCCTTCGCTTGGAAAGGAGCCAGCTTAGGTGGTTCGGGCATCTCGTGCGGATGCCTCACGAGCGTCTCCCTAGGGAGGTCCTCGTTGCACGTCCCACTGGGAGGAGGCCCCGCGGCAGGCCAAGGACCAGATGGGGGGATTACATCTCCTCTCTGGCCTGGGAACGCTTCGGGATTCCCCAGGAGGAAGTCGCAAATGTTGCTCTGGAGAGGGAAGTCTGGGGGTCCTTGCTGGAGCTGCTGTCCCCGCGACCCGATTCCGGATAAGCGGTTGAAGATGGATGGATGGATGGATCAGCGCTCAAAAGTCCGTGACTGGTGAATTTATAATATGACATGTGTTTTTGTAGCCGGGTAAGATGGCAAAAACAGCCCAAAGATGGATAAATATTAGTCATGTTAGGGTAAAGTGAACTGAAAGTGAAATAAAAACCATTTCCTTTTTTTTTTTGCAAGAAATGAGAAACAGCGCTCTCTGGCGTGAGTGTAAAAGCTTACAGCACCTGGTATTCCCAGGCGGTCTCCCATCCAAGTACTAACCAGGCCCGACCCTGCTTAGCTTCCGAGATCGGACGAGATCGGGCGTGTTCAGGGTAGTATGGCCGTAAGCCAAAAGACCAGGTAAAACCAACCTTTTTAAATGGAACTCTTACAGACGGGGTGGGAGGAAATGACTATTTATCTCAGAGCCTGGCGCGCATGCGTACACTAATGTGGATTTTCTGGCTGTGTGATTGTTGTCTTCCCTTGCTACGGCGGTCAAGTTGCTTTCACGGTGGATATTTCCCTCCGTATATCTTCTACATCAAAACACTGAGTAATCTTAAAAGGAGGTCAAATAAATAGTTCTACCTCCGTAATAACGTGCACACCCATTCTTTCCTAATTATATCATTTATATCATTTTTTATTATAATATACACTCTTTTTTTTAAAAATAGGATTTTATAAAAAAACAAAAACATTTGGATAATAAAAATCATGGTTTCTTTTCAAAAGATTCCTGGTCATGTGACCTAAAATCCCAAATTCCCTTGATATTTGAAGTGCTTTTCTCTCGTGTCATTCACGCCTTTTTGTTTTAAAATTTAAGTTTAATTTGTCAAAACGTGGAGTATGGGGGGTTTGTTTTCCCGAGATGCAAGAAAAGTTGTATCGGACATGGCGTGAAGGTAAGGACATTATTTATTTCAACACTAACAAAAAGAACAAACTTAAAGGCGCGCACAAGGCGGAGGTACAAACTTGGCTTTGAAAACAATAAACGAGCACTTGGGCAAAAGCTATGGACATGAAAACAAAAACACTTACTGACATGAAAATTAAGGCTGAAACGACGCGTCGACGTAGTCGACGTCATCGGTTACGTAAATACGTCAACGCCGTTTTTGTGCGTCGACGCGTCGCATATTTACGTCACACTACCGTCATGGCGGAGCGCAAAGCAGACTGTGCGAGCGAGGGGGAAAAAATCACGCCAAAAGTGGTCAAAAGTGTGGGAGTATTTCAATACACGGCCTAATAATGTTGTTGTATGCACACTGTGTCGAGCGTAAATGGCCTATCATAGCATAGGCAGCACAACGGCTATGAACGAGCATTTGAAAAGAAAACCATCAACTAGTCAATCGTCCGCGCGAGTATACGTTGTCATCATTACACAAAAACATGAATGTGTCATTTGTATCTGCTAGGGGTGTAACGGTACGTGTTTTGTATTGAACCGTTTCGGTACGGGGCTTTTGGTTCGGTACGGGGGTGTACCGAACGAGTTTCTAAGCCAAAGCTAACTTTAGCTGCTAAAGTCTTAACAAGCTGCTTCGCTCCTTCTGCGGCTGCCTCTGTCTCAGCACGCAGCATTGTCCCACCCATACAACCATCTGATTGGTACACACAAAGCGTTATACAAAGCGTTATCAGCCAATCAGCAGTGCGTATTCAAAACGTTACCAGCCAATCAGCAGTGTGTATTCAGAGCGCATGTAGTCAGCGCTTCAGCGTGGAGCAGATAGGTGTTTAGCAGGTGAGCATCACGCAGCGGACTCTCCCCAAATGATAATAAACACCTCCCAGTCAACTACTAGTAACATCACTATGAGCTAGGGATGGGCGATACCACACTTTTAGGATTCGATACAATACCGATACTTTATCTGCCTTTTCATCGATACCGATACCATTAATTTCTTATTGGCAATTTTTGTCAGTCAAAAATATTATTACTATTGTTATTATTTAAGACAAATCACAAGACAAATACAGACCATTTATACCACATTTATTATGGTCAATATATAATAAAAGTAAAATTAAAATAAATAACAAATATGAAAAATAAATTAAATATTATATATAATAATAATTATATATAATAATAATTAGATATTAGGGCTTTCCAATTAACTGTCAAATCCGAATCGCAAGAAGCTGCAGTTATTTTTTAAAGTTTGTGATATAATTAGCAATTAATGAAATATGAAATAGGTTAATGTTTTCGAAATGTAAGAAATGATGTTACAGATTAAAACCAAAATCACATTCAATCATATATTTCAAGATTTTCTTGGAAAAAAATAAAACTAATGCAAAGATGAAGAATCTCCAAATGTTATCCCTTTCTTATCTTGTTTTAAATACTCAAGCAATTTTCAACTAACAGTAAATTCCCCTGTGTGGAAATTATTTGAATTTAGGATAATCATTTAAACAAAAATATTCAGTAAACATTACTAAAAAAACAAAAAAACAATGCCTGTTTTAAGTCAACAATTGGACAACACTGGATATGCCTGGCTGCATCGCTGTCGGCTGGCTGTGTGTGTGTTGCACGTTGACGACGCTCATTCGCTGTCTCCTGTCACGTGACTGGGCCAGCTCTATACTCTGCCAGGTACAGGGGTGTCCCAGCACATAGTAAGTTAAGTAAGTCATCAAAAACATCTGAAAGTGATGCTTGCACCCCCCACACGCCGTTTTTTGGTTTATATCAATACTTTTTTCAGAAAAGTGATGCCAAATGAGTAGCGTGTGAGTATCGATATATCGATACCACAGGATCGATACGCACATCCCTACTATGAGCCCGTTGACCTTCTAGGAATATAAACTGGAGCTCAGCTCACTCGCAGTCCTGGCTTGAGGTGAAGGCTACCGGTAATTAGCTCTCAGTTCCAGCCACATCGACCCCTTCTGAGCACTTATTTTCAGCTGCTGGGAATATTGTAAACAAGAAAAGAACCAGAGCATGTAGACATGCTAACCTTTCTTCATTACAACTGTTAGTCACTCACTGGAATGAGTAGAATTGGTTATTGTGTACTGTGTTGGACTGGATGTTTATTTTGCACATTTTAAAAGCAATACTTAATGTTTACAGTGCTCCAGAATATTTAGATTGGCACTTTTTTGTATTGGATGTTTATCTTTATTTTTGCACATTTTAAAGCAAAATAAGCAATACTTTTACTTTTGAAATGCTTATACTATTGCAGAATATTACGATTTGCACTGGATGTTTACTTTTATATTTGCACATTAAAAAGCAAATAAGCTACTTTTAATTTTGTTAAATGTTAAAAGTTTTAAATGTTTACATTGTTACAGAATATTTTGTCATGTTGTTGTCAATGTTGACTGAGTGGCCATACTTTTTTTTTTTTGTAAATAAAAGCAATGCCTTTTGAAAAAACTGGCCTACATTTATTTTTTCATCTTCATTTTGAATAAAAAAAATAATCGGTAAAAGGAAAAATAATCTATAGATGAATCGAAAAAATAATCTATAGATTAACCGATTAATCGAAAAAATAATCTATAGATTAATCGATAGAAAAATAATCGTTAGCTGCAGCCTTAATGAAAATAGACAAAACTCACTTGGCATGGAACTATGGTAGCATGGGTAGTCAAGGGTAGAAAACAGCCCAAAGATGGATAAAAATTAGTCATGTTAGGGTAAATTGAACTGAAAGTGAAATAAAAACCATTTCCTTTTTTTTTTTGCAACAAGTGAGAAACAGCGCCCTCTGGCGTGAGTGTAAAAGCTTACAGCACCTGGTATTCCCAGGCGGTCTCCCATCCAAGTACTAACCAGGCCCGACCCTGCTTAGCTTCCGAGATCGGACGAGATCGGGCGTGTTCAGGGTAGTATGGCCGTAAGCCGAAAGACCGGGTAAAACCAACCTTTTTAAATGGAACTCTTACTCTCTTTTTAATTTGAAATGTACTATTTATATTCGAGCCTGGCGCACATGCGTACACTAATATGTTTTTTCTGGCTGTGTGATTGTTGTCTTCCTTTGCTACGGCGGTCAAGTTGCTCTCACGGTGGATATTTGCCTCCGGAGCTCCAGCGGAAGCTCCCCCTCACTGTGCCCACACTGCTCTCTCATGCTGCGGGGAGATTGCAGGAGAGGTGCCGCGCTCAACACTGCTTTATGCTTAGGGACCGTCAATAAATTACATTGTCTTGAAATAAGCAAATGAGGCCGGAAGTCAACCAGCCGTTCTGTCATTGGCCAAATATTAAATGTGTTGAAGAAAGTTGGACAGAGGCGGATCTGATTGGCTTAGAAAGTTGGAGATGTTGGAATAAGGCACGCTGATTGGTTCATATCACCCCGGTGTTGAACATATTGACGGACTATCAGCGCTCAAAAGTCCGTGACTGGTGAATTTATAATATGACATGTGTTTTTGTAGCCGGGTAAGATGGCAAAAACAGCCCAAAGATGGATAAATATTAGTCATGTTAGGGTAAAGTGAACTGAAAGTGAAATAAAAACCATTTCCTTTTTTTTTTTGCAAGAAATGAGAAACAGCGGTCTCTGGCGTGAGTGTAAAAGCTTACAGCACCTGGTATTCCCAGGCGGTCTCCCATCCAAGTACTAACCAGGCCCGACTCTGCTTAGCTTCCGAGATCGGACGAGATCGGGCGTGTTCAGGGTAGTATGGCCGTAAGCCGAAAGACCCGGTAAAACCAACCTTTTTAAATGGAACTCTTACAGACGGGGTGGGAGGAAATGACTATTTATCTCAGAGCCTGGCGCGCATGCGTACACTAATGTTCGTTCATCAGAAAGTAGCTGGGACTACCAAGGTGCCTCTCAGACGTAGGCCTCTTTGGTAGGAACTCGCTTCAACTACCACTGCGATCCATCAGCCTGGGATACAAGCAAGAGAAGGCTCGGCTGGTGCTGGAGCTGAGGGAATCCACTGACCAGCTGGTGAGAGCAGCGGGCACCCAGATAAGAACAGGAAGAAAGTGGAAAGCCCAAGAAGAGGTCGACACGGCAATCTGCAGGCTGAAGCACCGTGAAGTGGTCGGCAGAGTTCAGGAAGGTCGAGCAGGCCTTGGGAGTGGCGAAGCTCCCTTGTTCTGGTCAAAGGCTTCCAAAAAAGACCGGAGAGCCATGGTGGTGGCAGAAGTGGCAAGAACTGAGCAGGAACGCCTAAACATCAAAGCGATGTCCCAGGGCCAGCAAGGTCATTGGACATCATGGGAAGGTCTCACAGACAGGTCTATGTCCTGGTCTGACCTGTGGAAGATCCCCCAAGCCAGGCTCAGCTTCCTGATCAGAGCAACGTACGACACCTTGCCTTGTCCCCATAACCTCCACCAGTGGTTTGGTGCCGAAGAGACCTGTCCCCTCTGCAACACCATCAATGCAAGCCTCCAACACATCCTGTCAGGCTGCACGACAGCGTTGTCGCAGGGCCGCTACAGATGGCGACACGACCAAGTCTTGAGGAAGCTGGCAGAGGTGTCAGAGACCTGCAGAAAGGAGGCGAATAGCAGACCTTTCGCTCCAGCCAGACATCCAATCCAGTTCGCGAGGGCTGGTGAGGGTGCCAAACCCCCCCGCCAGAGAGCTACAGCGAGACTCCTCTCACCAGGAAATGAGTGGAGCATGAGGGTCGACCTGGGGAAGCAGCTCCAGTTCCCCAGGGAGGTCGTCGAAACATCACTACGACCAGACCTGGTCTTCTGGTCAGAGGCTTGCAGGACGGTTCTTCTGGTCAAGCTCACTGTCCCATGGGAGGGAGGGTTGTTGGCTGCTTATGAGCGGAAGCAAGCAAAGTACTCTGACCTGGCAGCAGAGTGCAGGGAGGCTGGCTGGAAAGCTGTCATCTGCCCTGTGGAAGTGGGGTGTAGGGGCTTTGTGGGTTCCTCAACTGCTCGCCTACTCCGAGACATTGGATGCACAGGAGCGGGACATCGGAAAGCCATGAAAGAGCTGGCAGAGGAGGCGGACAAAGGCAGCTTCTGGCTGTGGCTAAGGAGGAAGAATAAGAGTTGGGGTGCAAACACCTAGGGCATCAGCAGGGGGTGGCAGGGAGATATCCCTGCCATCGCTCCGCCACCATGAGACGTTCTGGGGTTAAAGGAGCGAAACGTTAATGAATGGTGGTCCCCAGCTGATGACCCGTTTATGCCCACAGAGTTGTTCAGTGGGGTGTCACAGCACACCTGTCAAAAGGCACTGGAGGAGGTGCGTCAGGCAGCAATGCCCAGGAGGAATTCCATCACCTGTATCTTGATATAGGGACCGTCAATAAATTACATTGTCTTGAAATATGCAAATGAGGCCGGAAGTCAACCAGCCGTTCTGTCATTGGCCAAATATTAAATGTGTTGAAGAAAGTTGGACATAGGCGGATCTGATTGGCTTAGAAAGTTGGAGATGTTGGAATAAGGCACGCTGATTGGTTCATATCACCCCGGTGTTGAACATATTGACGGACTATCAGCGCTCAAAAGTCTGTGACTGGTGAATTTATAATAAGACATGTGTTTTTGTAGCCGGGTAAGATGGCAAAAACAGCCCAAAGATGGATAAATATTAGTCATGTTAGGGTAAATTGAACTGAAAGTGAAATAAAAACCATTTCCTTTTTTTTTTGCAACAAGTATTCCCAGGCGGTCTCCCATCCAAGTACTAACCAGGCCCGACCCTGCTTAGCTTCCGAGATCAGACGAGATTGGGCGTGTTCAGGGTAGTATGGCCGTAAGCCGAAAGACCGGGTAAAACCAACCTTTTTAAATGGAACTCTTACTCTCTTTTTAAATTGAAATTTACTATTTATATTCGAGCCTGGCGCACATGCGTACACTAATATGTTTTTTCTGGCTGTGTGATTGTTGTCTTCCTTTGCTACGGCGGTCAAGTTGCTCTCACGGTGGATATTTGCCTCCGGAGCTCCAGCGGAAGCTCCCCCTCACTGTGCCCACACAGAGAAGGCTCGGCTGGTGCTGGAGCTGAGGGAATCCACTGACCAGCTGGTGAGAGCAGCGGGCACCCAGATAAGAACAGGAAGAAAGTGGAAAGCCCAAGAAGAGGTCGACACGGCAATCTGCAGGCTGAAGCACCGTGAAGTGGTCGGCAGAGTTCAGGAAGGTCGAGCAGGCCTTGGGAGTGGCGAAGCTCCCTTGTTCTGGTCAAAGGCTTCCAAAAAAGACCGGAGAGCCATGGTGGGGGCAGAAGTGGCAAGAACTGAGCAGGAACGCCTAAACATCAAAGCAATGTCCCAGGGCCAGCAAGGTCATTGGACATCATGGGAAGGTCTCACAGACAGGTCTATGTCCTGGTCTGACCTGTGGAATAAGGCTGCAGCTAACGATTATTTTTCTATCGATTAATCTATAGATTATTTTTTCGATTAATCGGTTAATCTATAAATTATTTTTTTCGATTAATCTATAGATTATTTTTCCTTTTACCGATTATTTTTTTATTCAAAATGAAGATGAAAAAATAAATGTAGGCCCGTTTTTTCAAAAGGCATGGCTTTTATTTACAAAAAAAAAGAAGTATGGCCACCCAGTCAACATTGACAACAACATGACTAAATATTCTGTAACAATGTAAACATTTAAAACTTTTAACATTTAACAAAATTAAAAGTAGCTTATTTGCTTTTTAATGTGCAAATATAAGAGTCAACATCCAGTGCAAATCTTAATATTCTGCAATAGTATAAGCATTTCAAAAGTAAAAGTATTGCTTATTTTGCTTTAAAATGTGCAAAAATAAAGATAAACATCCAATACAAAAAAGTGCAAAACGAAATATTCTGTAACAACAGTGTAAACATTTCAACAAAAGTGAAAGTATTGCTTATTTGCTAAAATGTGCAAAAATAAAGATAAACTTCCAATACAAAAAAGTGCCAATCTAAATATTCTGGAGCACTGTAAACATTAAGTATTGCTTTTAAAATGTGCAAAATAAACATCCAGTCCAACACAGTACACAATAACCAATTCTACTCATTCCAGTGAGTGTCTAACAGTTGTAATGAAGAAAGGTTAGCATGTCTACATGCTTTGGTTCTTTTCTTATTTACAATATTCCCAGCAGCTGAAAATAGGCGCTCAGAAGGGGTCGATGTGGCTGGAACTGAGAGCTAATTAGCCTTCACCTCAAGCCAGGATTGCGAGTGAGCTGAGCTGCAGTTTAAGTTTCTAGAAGGTCAACGGGCTCATAGTGATGTTACTAGTAGTTGACTGGGAGGTGTTTATTATCATTTGGGGAGAGTCCGCTGCCTGATGCTCACCTGCTAAACACCTATCTGCTCCACGCTGAAGCGCTGACTACATGCGCTCTGAATACGCACTGCTGATTGGCTGATAATGCTTCGTGTGTACCAATCAGATGGTTGTGTGGGTGGGACAATGCTGCGTGCTGAGACAGAGGCAGACGGAGCAAAGCAGCTTGCTAAGACTTTAGCTTAGAAACTCGTTCGGTACACCCCCGTACCGAACCGAAAGCCCCGTACCGAAACGGTTCAATACAAAACACGTACCGTTACACCCCTAGCAGATACAAATGACACATTCATGTTTTTGTGTAATGATGACAACGTATGCTCGCGCGGACGATTGACTAGTTGATGGTTTTCTTTCAAATGTTCGTTCATAGCCGTTGTGCTGCTATGATAGGCCATTTCCGCTCGACACAGTGTGCATACAACAACATTATTAGGCCGTTTATTGAAATACTCCCACACTTTTGACCACTTTTGGCATGCTTTTCCCCCCTCGCTCGCACCGCTCGCATCGTCTTCTTTGATCGTCTGCTTTGCGCTTCGCCATGACGGTAGTGTGACGTCATTATGCGACGCGTCGACGCACAAAAACGGCGGTCGACGTATTTACGTAACCGATGACGTCGACTACGTCGACGCGTCGTTTCAGCCTTACTGTGGAAGATCCCCCAAGCCAGGCTCAGCTTCCTGATCAGAGCAACGTACGACACCTTGCCTTGTCCCCAAAACCTCCACCAGTGGTTTGGTGCCGAAGAGACCTGTCCCCTCTGCAACACCATCAATGCAAGCCTCCAACACATCCTGTCAGGCTGCACGACAGCGTTGTCGCAGGGCCGCTACAGATGGCGACACGACCAAGTCTTGAGGAAGCTGGCAGAGGTGTCAGAGACCTGCAGAAAGGAGGCGAATAGCAGACCTTCCGCTCCAGCCAGACATCCAATCCAGTTCGCGAGGGCTGGTGAGGGTGCCAAACCCCCCCGCCAGAGAGCTACAGCGAGACTCCTCTCACCAGGAAATGAGTGGAGCATGAGGGTCGACCTGGGGAAGCAGCTCCAGTTCCCCAGGGAGGTCGTCGAAAACATCACTACGACCAGACCTGGTCTTCTGGTCAGAGGCTTGCAGGACGGTTCTTCTGGTCGAACTCACTGTCCCATGGGAGGGAGGGTTGTTGGCTGCTTGTGAGCGGAAGCGAGCAAAGTACTCTGACCTGGCAGCAGAGTGCAGGGAGGCTGGCTGGAAAGCTGTCATCTGCCCTGTGGAAGTGGGGTGTAGGGGCTTTGTGGGTTCCTCAACTGCTCGCCTACTCCGAGACATTGGATGCACAGGAGCGGGACATCGGAAAGCCATGAAAGAGCTGGCAGAGGAGGCGGACAAAGGCAGCTTCTGGCTGTGGCTAAGGAGGAAGAATAAGAGTTGGGGTGCAAACACCTAGGGCATCAGCAGGGGGTGGCAGGGAGATATCCCTGCCATCGCTCCGCCACCATGAGACGTTCTGGGGTTAAAGGAGCGAAACGTTAATGAATGGTGGTCCCCAGCTGATGACCCGTTTATGCCCACAGAGTTGTTCAGTGGGGTGTCACAGCACACCTGTCAAAAGGCACTGGAGGAGGTGCGTCAGGCAGCAATGCCCAGGAGGAATTCCATCACCTGTATCTTGATATAGGGACCGTCAATAAATTACATTGTCTTGAAATATGCAAATGAGGCCGGAAGTCAACCAGCCGTTCTGTCATTGGCCAAATATGAAATGCGTTGAAGAAAGTTGGACATAGGCGGATCTGATTGGCTTAGAAAGTTGGAGATGTTGGAATAAGGCACGCTGATTGGTTCATATCACCCCGGTGTTGAACATATTGACGGACTATCAGCGCTCAAAAGTCCGTGACTGGTGAATTTATAATATGACATGTGTTTTTGTAGCCGGGTAAGATGGCAAAAACAGCCCAAAGATGGATAAATATTAGTCATGTTAGGGTAAAGTGAACTGAAAGTGAAATAAAAACCATTTCCTTTTTTTTTTTGCAAGAAATGAGAAACAGCGCTCTCTGGCGTGAGTGTAAAAGCTTACAGCACCTGGTATTCCCAGGCGGTCTCCCATCCAAGTACTAACCAGGCCCGACCCTGCTTAGCTTCCGAGATCGGACGAGATCGGGCGTGTTCAGGGTAGTATGGCCGTAAGCCAAAAGACCGGGTAAAACCAACCTTTTTAAATGGAACTCTTACTCTCTTTTTAAATTGGAATTTACTATTTATATTCCAGCCTGGCGCACATGCGTACACTAATATGTTTTTTCTGGCTGTGTGATTGTTGTCTTCCTTTGCTACGGCGGTCAAGTTGCTCTCACGGTGGATATTTGCCTCCGGAGCTCCAGCGGAAGCTCCCCCTCACTGTGCCCACACTGCTCTCTCATGCTGCGGGGAGATTGCAGGAGAGGTGCCGCGCTCAACACTGCTTTATGCTTAGGGACCGTCAATAAATTACATTGTCTTGAAATATGCAAATGAGGCCAGAAGTCAACTAGCCGTTCTGTCATTAGCCAAATATTAAATGTGTTGAAGAAAGTTGGACAGAGGCGGATCTGATTGGCTTAGAAAGTTGGAGATGTTGGAATGAGGCACGCTGATTGGTTCATATCACCCCGGTGTTGAACATATTGACGGACTATCAGCGCTCAAAAGTCCGTGACTGGTGAATTTATAATATGACATGTGTTTTTGTAGCCGGGTAAGATGGCAAAAACAGCCCAAAGATGGATAAATATTTGTCATGTTAGGGTAAAGTGAACTGAAAGTGAAATAAAAACCATTTCCTTTTTTTTTTGTGCAAGAAATGAGAAACAGCGCTCTCTGGCGTGAGTGTAAAAGCTTACAGCACCTGGTATTCCCAGGCGGTCTCCCATCCAAGTACTAACCAGGCCCGACCCTGCTTAGCTTCCGAGATCGGACGAGATCGGGCGTGTTCAGGGTAGTATGGCCGTAAGCCGAAAGACCGGGTAAAACCAACCTTTTTAAATGGAACTCTTACAGACGGGGTGGGAGGAAATGACTATTTATCTCAGAGCCTGGCGCGCATGCGTACACTAATGTGGATTTTCTGGCTGTGTGATTGTTGTCTTCCCTTGCTACGGCGGTCAAGTTGCTTTCACGGTGGATATTTCCCTCCGTATATCTTCTACATCAAAACACTGAGTAATCTTAAAAGGAGGTCAAATAAATAGTTCTACCTCCGTAATAACGTGCACACCCATCTTTCCTAATTATATCATTTTTTATTATAATATACACTCTTTTTTTAAAAATAGGATTTTATAAAAAAACAACAACATTTGGATAATAAAAATCATGGTTTCTTTTCAAAAGATTCCTGGTCATGTGACCTAAAATCCCAAATTCACTTGATATTTGAAGTGCTTTTCTCTAGTGTCATTCACGCCTTTTTGTTTTAAAATTTAAGTTTAATTTGTCAAAACGTAGACTATGGGGGGTTTGTTTTCCCGAGATGCAAGAAAAGTTGTATCGGACATGGCGTGAAGGTAAGGACATTATTTATTTCAACACTAACAAAAAGAACAAACTTAAAGGCGCGCACAAGGCGGAGGTACAAACTTGGCTTTGAAAACAATAAACGAGCACTTGGGCAAAAGCTATGGACATGAAAACAAAAACACTTACTATGACATGAAAATAGACAAAACTCACTTGGCATGGAACTATGGTAGCATGGGTAACATGGGTAGCAGAAGTCAAGGGTAGCATGAGTAGTACAGAAGTAGCAAGGGTAATGTCGCCAGACAGACTAACTGAAAAGGACCGGCTTAAATACTAGTGACATGATTGATGACAGGTGTGTGAGTCCGAATGTGAAAACAGGTGCAACTAATGGGTTGACATGGTAACAAAGACAATGGAGCGTAAACAGAAACTAAAAGAGTCCAAAAACCAAACAGAACCGAGCCAAACAAAAACATGATCAACAGACATGACATAATTGGAGGGACAGGCGGTAGAAAACGGATGGATGGATGGTGAAATCCCCTCTTCAGTGGTAAGCAAGATGGACGGGCTGGCAAACTCGTTCATCAGAAAGTGGCTGGGACTACCAAGGTGCCTCTCAGACGTAGGCCTCTTTGGTAGGAACTCGCTTCAACTACCACTGCGATCCATCAGCCTGGGATACAAGCAAGAGAAGGCTCGGCTGGTGCTGGAGCTGAGGGAATCCACTGACCAGCTGGTGAGAGCAGCGGGCACCCAGATAAGAACAGGAAGAAAGTGGAAAGCCCAAGAAGAGGTCGACACGGCAATCTGCAGGCTGAAGCACCGTGAAGTGGTCGGCAGAGTTCAGGAAGGTCGAGCAGGCCTTGGGAGTGGCGAAGCTCCCTTGTTCTGGTCAAAGGCTTCCAAAAAAGACCGGAGAGCCATGGTGGTGGCAGAAGTGGCAAGAACTGAGCAGGAACGCCTAAACATCAAAGCGATGTCCCAGGGCCAGCAAGGTCATTGGACATCATGGGAAGGTCTCACAGACAGGTCTATGTCCTGGTCTGACCTGTGGAAGATCCCCCAAGCCAGGCTCAGCTTCCTGATCAGAGCAACGTACGACACCTTGCCTTGTCCCCAAAACCTCCACCAGTGGTTTGGTGCCGAAGACACCTGTCCCCTCTGCAACACCATCAATGCAAGCCTCCAACACATCCTGTCAGGCTGCACGACAGCGTTGTCGCAGGGCCGCTACAGATGGCGACACGACCAAGTCTTGAGGAAGCTGGCAGAGGTGTCAGAGACCTGCAGAAAGGAGGCGAATAGCAGACCTTCCGCTCCAGCCAGACATCCAATCCAGTTCGCGAGGGCTGGTGAGGGTGCCAAACCCCCCCGCCAGAGAGCTACAGCGAGACTCCTCTCACCAGGAAATGAGTGGAGCATGAGGGTCGACCTGGGGAAGCAGCTCCAGTTCCCCAGGGAGGTCGTCGAAACATCACTACGACCAGACCTGGTCTTCTGGTCAGAGGCTTGCAGGACGGTTCTTCTGGTCGAGCTCACTGTCCCATGGGAGGGAGGGTTGTTGGCTGCTTATGAGCGGAAGCGAGCAAAGTACTCTGACCTGGCAGCAGAGTGCAGGGAGGCTGGCTGGAAAGCTGTCATCTGCCCTGTGGAAGTGGGGTGTAGGGGCTTTGTGGGTTCCTCAACTGCTCGCCTACTCGGAGACATTGGATGCACAGGAGCGGGACATCGGAAAGCCATGAAAGAGCTGGCAGAGGAGGCGGACAAAGGCAGCTTCTGGCTGTGGCTAAGGAGGAAGAATAAGAGTTGGGGTGCAAACACCTAGGGCATCAGCAGGGGGTGGCAGGGAGATATCCCTGCCATCGCTCCGCCACCATGAGACGTTCTGGGGTTAAAGGAGCGAAACGTTAATGAATGGTGGTCCCCAGCTGATGACCCGTTTATGCCCACAGAGTTGTTCAGTGGGGTGTCACAGCACACCTGTCAAAAGGCACTGGAGGAGGTGCGTCAGGCAGCAATGCCCAGGAGGAATTCCATCACCTGTATCTTGATATAGGGACCGTCAATAAATTACATTGTCTTGAAATATGCAAATGAGGCCGGAAGTCAACCAGCCGTTCTGTCATTGGCCAAATATTAAATGCGTTGAAGAAAGTTGGACATAGGCGGATCTGATTGGCTTAGAAAGTTGGAGATGTTGGAATAAGGCACGCTGATTGGTTCATATCACCCCGGTGTTGAACATATTGACGGACTATCAGCGCTCAAAAGTCTGTGACTGGTGAATTTATAATATGACATGTGTTTTTGTAGCCGGGTAAGATGGCAAAAACAGCCCAAAGATGGATAAATATTAGTCATGTTAGGGTAAATTGAACTGAAAGTGAAATAAAAACCATTTCCTTTTTTTTTTTGCAACAAGTGAGAAACAGCGCCCTCTGGCGTGAGTGTAAAAGCTTACAGCACCTGGTATTCCCAGGCGGTCTCCCATCCAAGTACTAACCAGGCCCGACCCTGCTTAGCTTCCGAGATCGGACGAGATCGGGCGTGTTCAGGGTAGTATGGCCGTAAGCCGAAAGACCGGGTAAAACCAACCTTTTTAAATGGAACTCTTACTCTCTTTTTAAATTGAAATTTACTATTTATATTCCAGCCTGGCGCACATGCGTACACTAATATGTTTTTTCTGGCTGTGTGATTGTTGTCTTCCTTTGCTACGGCGGTCAAGTTGCTCTCACGGTGGATATTTGCCTCCGGAGCTCCAGCGGAAGCTCCCCCTCACTGTGCCCACACTGCTCTCTCATGCTGCGGGGAGATTGCAGGAGGGGTGCCGCGCTCAACACTGCTTCATGCTTAGGGACCGTCAATAAATTACATTGTCTTGAAATATGCAAATGAGGCCAGAAGTCAACCAGCCGTTCTGTCATTGGCCAAATATTAAATGTGTTGAAGAAAGTTGGACAGAGGCGGATCTGATTGGCTTAGAAAGTTGGAGATGTTGGAATAAGGCACGCTGATTGGTTCATATCACCCCGGTGTTGAACATATTGACGGACTATCAGCGCTCAAAAGTCCGTGACTGGTGAATTTATAATATGACATGTGTTTTTGTAGCCGGGTAAGATGGCAAAAACAGCCCAAAGATGGATAAATATTAGTCATGTTAGGGTAAAGTGAACTGAAAGTGAAATAAAAACCATTTCCTTTTTTTTTTTGCAAGAAATGAGAAACAGCGCTCTCTGGCGTGAGGGTAAAAGCTTACAGCACCTGGTATTCCCAGGCGGTCTCCCATCCAAGTACTAACCAGGCCCGACCCTGCTTAGCTTCCGAGATCTGACGAGATCGGGCGTGTTCAGGGTAGTATGGCCGTAAGCCGAAAGACCAGGTAAAACCAACCTTTTTAAATGGAACTCTTACAGGCGGGGTGGGAGGAAATGACTATTTATCTCAGAGCCTGGCGCGCATGCGTACACTAATGTGGATTTTCTGGCTGTGTGATTGTTGTCTTCCCTTGCTACGGCGGTCAAGTTGCTTTCACGGTGGATATTTCCCTCCGTATATCTTCTACATCAAAACACTGAGTAATCTTAAAAGGAGGTCAAATAAATAGTTCTACCTCCGTAATAACGTGCACACCCATTCTTTCCTAATTATATCATTTATATCATTTTTTATTATAATATACACTCTTTTTTTTAAAAATAGGATTTTATAAAAAAACAAAAACATTTGGATAATAAAAATCATGGTTTCTTTTCAAAAGATTCCTGGTCATGTGACCTAAAATCCCAAATTCCCTTGATATTTGAAGTGCTTTTCTCTCGTGTCATTCACGCCTTTTTGTTTTAAAATTTAAGTTTAATTTGTCAAAACGTGGAGTATGGGGGGTTTGTTTTCCCGAGATGCAAGAAAAGTTGTATCGGACATGGCGTGAAGGTAAGGACATTATTTATTTCAACACTAACAAAAAGAACAAACTTAAAGGCGCGCACAAGGCGGAGGTACAAACTTGGCTTTGAAAACAATAAACGAGCACTTGGGCAAAAGCTATGGACATGAAAACAAAAACACTTACTGACATGAAAATAGACAAAACTCACTTGGCATGGAACTATGGTAGCATGGGTAGTCAAGGGTAGAAAACAGCCCAAAGATGGATAAAAATTAGTCATGTTAGGGTAAATTGAACTGAAAGTGAAATAAAAACCATTTCCTTTTTTTTTTTGCAACAAGTGAGAAACAGCGCCCTCTGGCGTGAGTGTAAAAGCTTACAGCACCTGGTATTCCCAGGCGGTCTCCCATCCAAGTACTAACCAGGCCCGACCCTGCTTAGCTTCCGAGATCGGACGAGATCGGGCGTGTTCAGGGTAGTATGGCCGTAAGCCGAAAGACCGGGTAAAACCAACCTTTTTAAATGGAACTCTTACTCTCTTTTTAATTTGAAATGTACTATTTATATTCGAGCCTGGCGCACATGCGTACACTAATATGTTTTTTCTGGCTGTGTGATTGTTGTCTTCCTTTGCTACGGCGGTCAAGTTGCTCTCACGGTGGATATTTGCCTCCGGAGCTCCAGCGGAAGCTCCCCTTCACTGTGCCCACACTGCTCTCTCATGCTGCGGGGAGATTGCAGGAGAGGTGCTGCGCTCAACACTGCTTTATGCTTAGGGACTGTCAATAAATTACATTGTCTTGAAATATGCAAATGAGGCCAGAAGTCAACCAGCCGTTCTGTCATTGGCCAAATATTAAATGTGTTGAAGAAAGTTGGACAGAGGCGGATCTGATTGGCTTAGAAAGTTGGAGATGTTGGAATAAGGCACGCTGATTGGTTCATATCACCCCGGTGTTGAACATATTGACGGACTATCAGCGCTCAAAAGTCCGTGACTGGTGAATTTATAATATGACATGTGTTTTTGTAGCCGGGTAAGATGGCAAAAACAGCCGAAAGATGGATAAATATTAGTCATGTTAGGGTAAATTGAACTGAAAGTGAAATAAAAACCATTTCCTTTTTTTTTTGCAACAAGTGAGAAACAGCGCCCTCTGGCGTGAGTGTAAAAGCTTACAGCACCTGGTATTCCCAGGCGGTCTCCCATCCAAGTACTAACCAGGCCCAACCCTGCTTAGCTTCCGAGATCGGACGAGATCGGACGAGATCGGGCGTGTTCAGGGTAGTATGGCCGTAAGCCGAAAGACCGGGTAAAACCAACCTTTTTAAATGTAACTCTTACTCTCTTTTTAAATTGAAATTTACTATTTATATTCCAGCCTGGCGCACATGCGTACACTAATATGTTTTTTCTGGCTGTGTGATTGTTGTCTTCCTTTGCTACGGCGGTCAAGTTGCTCTCACGGTGGATATTTGCCTCCGGAGCTCCAGCGGAAGCTCCCCCTCACTGTGCCCACACTGCTCTCTCATGCTGCGGGGAGATTGCAGGAGGGGTGCCGCGCTCAACACTGCTTCATGCTTAGGGACCGTCAATAAATTACATTGTCTTGAAATATGCAAATGAGGCCAGAAGTCAACCAGCCGTTCTGTCATTGGCCAAATATTAAATGTGTTGAAGAAAGTTGGACAGAGGCGGATCTGATTGGCTTAGAAAGTTGGAGATGTTGGAATAAGGCACGCTGATTGGTTCATATCACCCCGGTGTTGAACATATTGACGGACTATCAGCGCTCAATGGGCAATGACAGTGATACTTGGACTGGCGTGATTGGGAGGAACGGTCTCCCTGATCTGAACCTGAGTGGTGGATTGTTATTGGACTTCTGTGCTAGTCACGGACTTGCGATAACAAACACCATGTTCAAGCATAAGGATGCTCATAGGTGTACCTGGTACCAGAGCACCCTAGGCCAAAGATCAATGATCGATTTTGTAATCGTATCAGCTGATCTGAGGCCGTATGTTTTGGACACTCGGGTGAAGAGAGGGGCTGAACTGTCAACTGATCACCATCTGGTGGTGAGTTGGGTTAGATGGCGGGGGAAACCTCTGGACAGACCTGGCAAACCCAAGCGTGTAGTGCGGGTGAACTGGGAACGTTTGGAGGAGTCCTCTGTCCGGAAGGACTTCAACTCCCACCTCCGGCGGGACTTCTCTGCCATCCCTGTGGAGGTTGGGGACATTGAACAGGAATGGGCAATGTTCAAAGCCTCTATTGCTAAAGCTGCAGATGCGAGCTGTGGCCAGAAGGTCTTAGGTGCCTCAAGGGGCGGTAACCCTCGAACACCCTGGTGGACAGTGGTGGTCAGGGAAGCCGTCCGACTGAAGAAGGAGTCCTACCGGGGTATGTTATCCCAGGGGACTCCGGAGGCAGTTGCAAGGTACCGACGGGCCCGAAGGGCAGCGGCCGTGGCTGTGGACGAGGCTAAGCAGAGGGTGTGGGAGCAGTTCGGGGAATCCATGGAGAAGGACTATCGGGCGGCACCAAAGCTGTTCTGGAAGACCATACGGCACCTCAGGAGGGGGAAGCAGGGAACCATCCAAGCTGTGTACGGCAAGGATGGGACTTTGCTGACTTCAAGTGAGGAAGTCGTGGGGCGTTGGAAAGAGCACTTTGAGGAACTCCTGAACCCAAATACATCAGACACACCCTCCCTGATAGGAGCAGGGCCTGAGGATGATGGGGGATCGACGTCGATCTCTCGGAGTGAAGTCACTGAGGTAGTTAGACAACTCCACAGTGGCAAAGCTCCGGGGGTTGACGAGATCCGTCCAGAAATGCTGAAGGCTCTGGGTGTTGATGGGCTGTCTTGGTTGATACGCCTTTTCAACATTGCGTGGAAGTCTGGGACAGTGCCGAGGGAGTGGCAGACTGGGGTGGTGGTTCCCCTTTTCAAAAAGGGGGACCAGAGGGTGTGTGCTAATTACAGGGGTATCACACTACTCAGCCTCCCTGGGAAAGTTTACACCAAGGTACTGGAAAGGAGGGTCCGGCCGATAGTCGAACCTCAGATTCAAGAGGAGCAATGTGGATTCCGTCCTGGTCGTGGAACAACTGACCAACTCTTTACGCTTGCGGGAATCCTGGAGAGGGCCTGGGAGTATGCCTATCCAGTCTACATGTGTTTTGTGGATTTGGAGAAGGCGTATGACCGCGTCCCTCGGGAGATCTTGTGGGAGGTGCTGAGGGAGTACGGAGTGAGGGGAACCCTGTTGAGGGCCATCCAATCTCTGTACAACCAAAGCGAGAGTTGTGTCCGGGTGCTTGGATGTAAGTCGGATCCGTTTCCAGTGGGGGTTGGTCTCCGCCAGGGCTGCGCTCTGTCACCTATCCTGTTTGTGATTTTCATGGACAGGATTTCTAGGCGGAGTCGTGGCCATGGCGGAGAGGGTATACGTCTCGGGGGGGTAAAGGTTGCGTCACTGCTGTTTGCAGATGATGTGGTCCTGATGGCACCTTCGGTTCGTGACCTTCAGCTCTCACTGGATCGGTTCGCAGCCGAGTGTTCAGCGGCTGGAATGAGGATCAGCATCTCCAAATCTGAGGCCATGGTTCTCAGCAGGAAACCGATGGTTTGTACAGTCCGGGTAGGGGACAGGACTCTGTCCCAGGTGGAGGAGTTTAAGTATCTCGGGGTCTTGTTCACGAGTGAGGGAAAGATGGAGAAGGAAATCAGCCGGAGAATCGGAGCAGCTGGGGCAGTATTGCAGTCTCTCTGCCGCACTGTTGTGACGAAACGGGAGCTGAGCCAGAAGGCAAAGCTCTCGGTCTACCGAGCTATCTACATTCCTACTCTCACCTATGGTCATGAAGTGTGGGTCATAACCGAAAGAATAAGATCGCGGATACAAGCGGCCGAAATGAGTTTCCTCAGAAGGGTGGCTGGCATCTCCCTTAGAGATAGGGTGAGAAGTGCAGTCACCCGAGAGAGACTCGGAGTAGAGCCGCTGCTCCTTCGCTTGGAAAGGAGCCAGCTTAGGTGGTTCGGGCATCTCGTGCGGATGCCTCACGAGCGTCTCCCTAGGGAGGTCCTCGTTGCACGTCCCACTGGGAGGAGGCCCCGCGGCAGGCCAAGGACCAGATGGGGGGATTACATCTCCTCTCTGGCCTGGGAACGCTTCGGGATTCCCCAGGAGGAAGTCGCAAATGTTGCTCTGGAGAGGGAAGTCTGGGGGTCTTTGCTGGAGCTGCTGTCCCCGCGACCCGATTCCGGATAAGCGGTTGAAGATGGATGGATGGATGGATCAGCGCTCAAAAGTCCGTGACTGGTGAATTTATAATATGACATGTGTTTTTGTAGCCGGGTAAGATGGCAAAAACAGCCCAAAGATGGATAAATATTAGTCATGTTAGGGTAAAGTGAACTGAAAGTGAAATAAAAACCATTTCCTTTTTTTTTTTGCAAGAAATGAGAAACAGCGCTCTCTGGCGTGAGTGTAAAAGCTTACAGCACCTGGTATTCCCAGGCGGTCTCCCATCCAAGTACTAACCAGGCCCGACCCTGCTTAGCTTCCGAGATCGGACGAGATCGGGTGTGTTCAGGGTAGTATGGCCGTAAGCCGAAACACCAGGTAAAACCAACCTTTTTAAATGGAACTCTTACAGACGGGGTGGGAGGAAATGACTATTTATCTCAGAGCCTGGCGCGCATGCGTACACTAATGTGGATTTTCTGGCTGTGTGATTGTTGTCTTCCCTTGCTACGGCGGTCAAGTTGCTTTCACGGTGGATATTTCCCTCCGTATATCTTCTACATCAAAACACTGAGTAATCTTAAAAGGAGGTCAAATAAATAGTTCTACCTCCGTAATAACGTGCACACCCATTCTTTCCTAATTATATCATTTATATCATTTTTTATTATAATATACACTCTTTTTTTTAAAAATAGGATTTTATAAAAAAACAAAAACATTTGGATAATAAAAATCATGGTTTCTTTTCAAAAGATTCCTGGTCATGTGACCTAAAATCCCAAATTCCCTTGATATTTGAAGTGCTTTTCTCTCGTGTCATTCACGCCTTTTTGTTTTAAAATTTAAGTTTAATTTGTCAAAACGTGGAGTATGGGGGGTTTGTTTTCCCGAGATGCAAGAAAAGTTGTATCGGACATGGCGTGAAGGTAAGGACATTATTTATTTCAACACTAACAAAAAGAACAAACTTAAAGGCGCGCACAAGGCGGAGGTACAAACTTGGCTTTGAAAACAATAAACGAGCACTTGGGCAAAAGCTATGGACATGAAAACAAAAACACTTACTGACATGAAAATAGACAAAACTCACTTGGCATGGAACTATGGTAGCATGGGTAGTCAAGGGTAGAAAACAGCCCAAAGATGGATAAAAATTAGTCATGTTAGGGTAAATTGAACTGAAAGTGAAATAAAAACCATTTCCTTTTTTTTTTTGCAACAAGTGAGAAACAGCGCCCTCTGGCGTGAGTGTAAAAGCTTACAGCACCTGGTATTCCCAGGCGGTCTCCCATCCAAGTACTAACCAGGCCCGACCCTGCTTAGCTTCCGAGATCGGGCGAGATCGGGCGTGTTCAGGGTAGTATGGCCGTAAGCCGAAAGACCGGGTAAAACCAACCTTTTTAAATGGAACTCTTACTCTCTTTTTAATTTGAAATGTACTATTTATATTCGAGCCTGGCGCACATGCGTACACTAATATGTTTTTTCTGGCTGTGTGATTGTTGTCTTCCTTTGCTACGGCGGTCAAGTTGCTCTCACGGTGGATATTTGCCTCCGGAGCTCCAGCGGAAGCTCCCCCTCACTGTGCCCACACTGCTCTCTCATGCTGCGGGGAGATTGCAGGAGAGGTGCCGCGCTCAACACTGCTTTATGCTTAGGGACCGTCAATAAATTACATTGTCTTGAAATAAGCAAATGAGGCCGGAAGTCAACCAGCCGTTCTGTCATTGGCCAAATATTAAATGTGTTGAAGAAAGTTGGACAGAGGCGGATCTGATTGGCTTAGAAAGTTGGAGATGTTGGAATAAGGCACGCTGATTGGTTCATATCACCCCGGTGTTGAACATATTGACGGACTATCAGCGCTCAAAAGTCCGTGACTGGTGAATTTATAATATGACATGTGTTTTTGTAGCCGGGTAAGATGGCAAAAACAGCCCAAAGATGGATAAATATTAGTCATGTTAGGGTAAAGTGAACTGAAAGTGAAATAAAAACCATTTCCTTTTTTTTTGTTGCAAGAAATGAGAAACAGCGCCCTCTGGCGTGAGTGTAAAAGCTTACAGCACCTGGTATTCCCAGGCGGTCTCCCATCCAAGTACTAACCAGGCCCGACCCTGCTTAGCTTCCGAGATCGGACGAGATCGGGCGTGTTCAGGGTAGTATGGCCGTAAGCCGAAAGACCAGGTAAAACCAACCTTTTTAAATGGAACTCTTACAGATGGGGTGGGAGGAAATTACTATTTATCTCAGAGCCTGGCGCGCATGCGTACACTAATGTGGATTTTCTGGCTGTGTGATTGTTGTCTTCCTTTGCTACGGCGGTCAAGTTGCTTTCACGGTGGATATTTCCCTCCGTATATCTTCTACATCAAAACACTGAGTAATCTTAAAAGGAGGTCAAATAAATAGTTCTACCTCCGTAATAACGTGCACACCCATTCTTTCCTAATTATATCATTTATATCATTTTTTATTATAATATACACTCTTTTTTTTAAAAATAGGATTTTATAAAAAAAACAAAAAACATTTGGATAATAAAAATCATGGTTTCTTTTCAAAAGATTCCTGGTCATGTGACCTAAAATCCCAAATTCACTTGATATTTGAAGTGCTTTTTTCTAGTGTCATTCACGCTTTTTTGTTTTAAAATTTAAGTTTAATTCGTCAAAACTTGGACTATAGGGGGGTTTGTTTTCCCGAGATGCAAGAAAAGTTGGATCGGACATGGCGTGAAGGTAAGGACATTATTTATTTCAACACTAACAAAAAGAACAAACTTAAAGGCGCACACAAGGCGGAGGTACAAACTTGGCTTGGCATGGTAGGGTAAACTGAACTGAAAGTGAAATAAAAACCATTTCCTTTTTTTTTTTGCAGCAAGTGAGAAACAGCGCCCTCTGGCGTGAGTGTAAAAGCTTACAGCACCTGGTATTCCCAGGCGGTCTCCCATCCAAGTACTAACCAGGCCCGACCCTGCTTAGCTTCCGAGATCGGACGAGATCGGGCGTGTTCAGGGTAGTATGGCCGTAAGCCGAAAGTAGAGGTAAAACCAACCTTTTTAAATGGAACTCTTACTCTCTTTTTAAATTGAAATTTACTATTTATATTCCAGCCTGGCGCACATGCGTACACTAATATGTTTTTTCTGGCTGTGTGATTGTTGTCTTCCTTTGCTACGGCGGTCAAGTTGCTCTCACGGTGGATATTTGCCTCCGGAGCTCCAGCGGAAGCTCCCCCTCACTGTGCCCACACTGCTCTCTCATGCTGCGGGGAGATTGCAGGAGAGGTGCCGCGCTCAACACTGCTTTATGCTTAGGGACCGTCAATAAATTACATTGTCTTGAAATAAGCAAATGAGGCCGGAAGTCAACCAGCCGTTCTGTCATTGGCCAAATATTAAATGTGTTGAAGAAAGTTGGACAGAGGCGGATCTGATTGGCTTAGAAAGTTGGAGATGTTGGAATAAGGCACGCTGATTGGTTCATATCACCCCGGTGTTGAACATATTGACGAACTATCAGCGCTCAAAAGTCCGTGAGTGGTGAATTTATAATATGACATGTGTTTTTGTAGCCGGGTAAGATGGCAAAAACAGCCCAAAGATGGATAAATATTAGTCATGTTAGGGTAAAGTGAACTGAAAGTGAAATAAAAACCATTTCCTTTTTTTTTGTTGCAAGAAATGAGAAACAGCGCCCTCTGGCGTGAGTGTAAAAGCTTACAGCACCTGGTATTCCCAGGCGGTCTCCCATCCAAGTACTAACCAGGCCCGACCCTGCTTAGCTTCCGAGATCGGGCGTGTTCAGGGTAGTATGGCCGTAAGCTGAAAGACCAGGTAAAACCAACCTTTTTAAATGGAACTCTTACAGACGGGGTGGGAGGAAATTACTATTTATCTCAGAGCCTGGCGCGCATGCGTACACTAATGTGGATTTTCTGGCTGTGTGATTGTTGTCTTCCTTTGCTACGGCGGTCAAGTTGCTTTCACGGTGGATATTTCCCTCCGTATATCTTCTACATCAAAAAACTGAGTAATCTTAAAAGGAGGTCAAATAAATAGTTCTACCTCCGTAATAACGTGCACACCCATTCTTTCCTTATTATATCATTTATATCATTTTTTATTATAATATACACTCTTTTTTTTAAAAATAGGATTTTATAAAAAAAACAAAAAACATTTGGATAATAAAAATCATGGTTTCTTTTCAAAAGATTCCTGGTCATGTGACCTAAAATCCCAAATTCACTTGATATTTGAAGTGCTTTTTTCTAGTGTCATTCACGCTTTTTTGTTTTAAAATTTAAGTTTAATTCGTCAAAACTTGGACTATAGGGGGGTTTGTTTTCCCGAGATGCAAGAAAAGTTGGATCGGACATGGCGTGAAGGTAAGGACATTATTTATTTCAACACTAACAAAAAGAACAAACTTAAAGGCGCACACAAGGCGGAGGTACAAACTTGGCTTGGCATGGTAGGGTAAATTGAACTGAAAGTGAAATAAAAAACATTTCCTTTTTTTTTTGCAGCAAGTGAGAAACAGCGCCCTCTGGCGTGAGTGTAAAAGCTTACAGCACCTGGTATTCCCAGGCGGTCTCCCATCCAAGTACTTACATCCCTCCTTAGCTTCCGAGATCGGACGTGTTCAGGGTAGTATGGCCGTAAGCCGAAAGTAGAGGTAAACCCAACCTTTTTAAATGGAACTCTTACTCTCTTTTTAAATTGAAATTTACTATTTATATTCCAGCCTGGCGCACATGCGTACACTAATATGTTTTTTCTGGCTGTGTGATTGTTGTCTTCCTTTGCTACGGCGGTCAAGTTGCTCTCACGGTGGATATTTGCCTCCGGAGCTCCAGCGGAAGCTCCCCCTCACTGTGCCCACACTGCTCTCTCATGCTGCGGGGAGATTGCAGGAGAGGTGCCGCGCTCAACACTGCTTTATGCTTAGGGACCGTCAATAAATTACATTGTCTTGAAATATGCAAATGAGGCCAGAAGTCAACCAGCCGTTCTGTCATTGGCCAAATATTAAATGTGTTGAAGAAAGTTGGACAGAGGCGGATCTGATTGGCTTACAAAGTTGGAGATGTTGGAATAAGGCACGCTGATTGGTTCATATCACCCCGGTGTTGAACATATTGACGGACTATCAGCGCTCAAAAGTCCGTGACTGGTGAATTTATAATATGACATGTGTTTTTGTAGCCGGGTAAGATGGCAAAAACAGCCCAAAGATGGAAAAATATTAGTCATGTTAGGGTAAAGTGAACTGAAAGTGAAATAAAAACCATTTCCTTTTTTTTTTTTGCAAGAAATGAGAAACAGCGCTCTCTGGCGTGAGTGTAAAAGCTTACAGCACCTGGTATTCCTAGGCGGTCTCCCATCCAAGTACTAACCAGGCCCGACCCTGCTTAGCTTCCGAGATCGGACGAGATCGGGCGTGTTCAGGGTAGTATGGCCGTAAGCCGAAAGACCAGGTAAAACCAACCTTTTTAAATGGAACTCTTACAGACGGGGTGGGAGGAAATGACTATATATCTCAGAGCCTGGCGCGCATGCGTACACTAATGTTCGTTCATCAGAAAGTGGCTGGGACTACCAAGGTGCCTCTCAGACGTAGGCCTCTTTGGTAGGAACTCGCTTCAACTACCACTGCGATCCATCAGCCTGGGATACAAGCAAGAGAAGGCTCGGCTGGTGCTGGAGCTGAGGGAATCCACTGACCAGCTGGTGAGAGCAGCGGGCACCCAGATAAGAACAGGAAGAAAGTGGAAAGCCCAAGAAGAGGTCGACACGGCAATCTGCAGGCTGAAGCACCGTGAAGTGGTCGGCAGAGTTCAGGAAGGTCGAGCAGGCCTTGGGAGTGGCGAAGCTCCCTTGTTCTGGTCAAAGGCTTCCAAAAAAGACCGGAGAGCCATGGTGGGGGCAGAAGTGGCAAGAACTGAGCAGGAACGCCTAAACATCAAAGCAATGTCCCAGGGCCAGCAAGGTCATTGGACATCATGGGAAGGTCTCACAGACAGGTCTATGTCCTGGTCTGACCTGTGGAAGATCCCCCAAGCCAGGCTCAGCTTCCTGATCAGAGCAACGTACGACACCTTGCCTTGTCCCCAAAACCTCCACCAGTGGTTTGGTGACGAAGAGACCTGTCCCCTCTGCAACACCATCAATGCAAGCCTCCAACACATCCTGTCAGGCTGCACGACAGCGTTGTCGCAGGGCCGCTACAGATGGCGACACGACCAAGTCTTGAGGAAGCTGGCAGAGGTGTCAGAGACCTGCAGAAAGGAGGCGAATAGCAGACCTTCCGCTCCAGCCAGACATCCAATCCAGTTCGCGAGGGCTGGTGAGGGTGCCAAACCCCCCCGCCAGAGAGCTACAGCGAGACTCCTCTCACCAGGAAATGAGTGGAGCATGAGGGTCGACCTGGGGAAGCAGCTCCAGTTCCCCAGGGAGGTCGTCGAAACATCACTACGACCAGACCTGGTCTTCTGGTCAGAGGCTTGCAGGACGGTTCTTTTGGTCGAGCTCACTGTCCCATGGGAGGGAGGGTTGTTGGCTGCTTGTGAGCGGAAGCGAGCAAAGTACTCTGACCTGGCAGCAGAGTGCAGGGAGGCTGGCTGGAAAGCTGTCATCTGCCCTGTGGAAGTGGGGTGTAGGGGCTTTGTGGGTTCCTCAACTGCTCGCCTACTCCGAGACATTGGATGCACAGGAGCGGGACATCGGAAAGCCATGAAAGAGCTGGCAGAGGAGGCGGACAAAGGCAGCTTCTGGCTGTGGCTAAGGAGGAAGAATAAGAGTTGGGGTGCAAACACCTAGGGCATCAGCAGGGGGTGGCAGGGAGATATCCCTGCCATCGCTCCGCCACCATGAGACGTTCTGGGGTTAAAGGAGCGAAACGTTAATGAATGGTGGTCCCCAGCTGATGACCCGTTTATGCCCACAGAGTTGTTCAGTGGGGTGTCACAGCACACCTGTCAAAAGGCACTGGAGGAGGTGCGCCAGGCAGCAATGCCCAGGAGGAATTCCATCACCTGTATCTTGATATAGGGACCGTCAATAAATTACATTGTCTTGAAATATGCAAATGAGGCCGGAAGTCAACCAGCCGTTCTGTCATTGGCCAAATATTAAATGTGTTGAAGAAAGTTGGACATAGGCGGATCTGATTGGCTTAGAAAGTTGGAGATGTTGGAATAAGGCACGCTGATTGGTTCATATCACCCCGGTGTTGAACATATTGACGGACTATCAGCGCTCAAAAGTCTGTGACTGGTGAATTTATGATATGACATGTGTTTTTGTAGCCGGGTAAGATGGCAAAAACAGCCCAAAGATGGATAAATATTAGTCATGTTAGGGTAAGGTGAAATAAAAACCATTTCCTTTTTTTTTTTGCAAGAAATGAGAAACAGCGCTCTCTGGCGTGAGTGTAAAAGCTTACAGCACCTGGTATTCCCAGGCGGTCTCCCATCCAAGTACTAACCAGGCCCGACCCTGCTTAGCTTCCGAGATCGGACGAGATCGGGCGTGTTCAGGGTAGTATGGCCGTAAGCCGAAAGGCCAGGTAAAACCAACCTTTTTAAATGGAACTCTTACAGACGGGGTGGGAGGAAATGACTATTTATCTCAGAGCCTGGCGCGCATGCGTACACTAATGTGGATTTTCTGGCTGTGTGATTGTTCTCTTCCCTTGCTACGGCGGTCAAGTTGCTTTCACGGTGGATATTTCCCTCCGTATATCTTCTACATCAAAACACTGAGTAATCTTAAAAGGAGGTCAAATAAATAGTTCTACCTCCGTAATAACGTGCACACCCATTCTTTCCTAATTATATCATTTATATCATTTTTTATTATAATATACACTCTTTTTTTTAAAAATAGGATTTTATAAAAAAACAAAAACATTTGGATAATAAAAATCATGGTTTCTTTTCAAAAGATTCCTGGTCATGTGACCTAAAATCCCAAATTCCCTTGATATTTGAAGTGCTTTTCTCTCGTGTCATTCACGCCTTTTTGTTTTAAAATTTAAGTTTAATTTGTCAAAACGTGGAGTATGGGGGGTTTGTTTTCCCGAGATGCAAGAAAAGTTGTATCGGACATGGCGTGAAGGTAAGGACATTATTTATTTCAACACTAACAAAAAGAACAAACTTAAAGGCGCGCACAAGGCGGAGGTACAAACTTGGCTTTGAAAACAATAAACGAGCACTTGGGCAAAAGCTATGGACATGAAAACAAAAACACTTACTATGACATGAAAATAGACAAAACTCACTTGGCATGGAACTATGGTAGCATGGGTAGTCAAGGGTAGAAAACAGCCCAAAGATGGATAAAAATTAGTCATGTTAGGGTAAATTGAACTGAAAGTGAAATAAAAACCATTTCCTTTTTTTTTTTGCAACAAGTGAGAAACAGCGCCCTCTGGCGTGAGTGTAAAAGCTTACAGCACCTGGTATTCCCAGGCGGTCTCCCATCCAAGTACTAACCAGGCCCGACCCTGCTTAGCTTCCGAGATCGGACGAGATCGGGCGTGTTCAGGGTAGTATGGCCGTAAGCCGAAAGAAAAACCAACCTTTTTAAATGGAACTCTTACTCTCTTTTTAAATTGAAATTTACTATTTATATTCCAGCCTGGCGCACATGCGTACACTAATATGTTTTTTCTGGCTGTGTGATTGTTGTCTTCCTTTGCTACGGCGGTCAAGTTGCTCTCACGGTGGATATTTGCCTCCGGAGCTCCAGCGGAAGCTCCCCCTCACTGTGCCCACACTGCTCTCTCATGCTGCGGGGAGATTGCAGGAGAGGTGCCGCGCTCAACACTGCTTTATGCTTAGGGACCGTCAATAAATTACATTGTCTTGAAATATGCAAATGAGGCCAGAAGTCAACCAGCCGTTCTGTCATTGGCCAAATATTAAATGTGTTGAAGAAAGTTGGACAGAGGCGGATCTGATTGGCTTACAAAGTTGGAGATGTTGGAATAAGGCACGCTGATTGGTTCATATCACCCCGGTGTTGAACATATTGACGGACTATCAGCGCTCAAAAGTCCGTGACTGGTGAATTTATAATATCACATGTGTTTTTGTAGCCGGGTAAGATGGCAAAAACAGCCCAAAGATGGATAAATATTAGTCATGTTAGGGTAAAGTGAACTGAAAGTGAAATAAAAAACATTTCCTTTTTTTTTTGTTGCAAGAAATGAGAAACAGCGCCCTCTGGCGTGAGTGTAAAAGCTTACAGCACCTGGTATTCCCAGGCGGTCTCCCATCCAAGTACTAACCAGGCCCGACCCTGCTTAGCTTCCGAGATCGGACGAGATCGGGCGTGTTCAGGGTAGTATGGCCGTAAGCCGAATGACCAGGTAAAACCAACCTTTTTAAATGGAACTCTTACAGACGGGGTGGGAGGAAATTACTATTTATCTCAGAGCCTGGCGCGCATGCGTACACTAATGTGGATTTTCTGGCTGTGTGATTGTTGTCTTCCTTTGCTACGGCGGTCAAGTTGCTTTCACGGTGGATATTTCCCTCCGTATATCTTCTACATCAAAACACTGAGTAATCTTAAAAGGAGGTCAAATAAATAGTTCTACCTCCGTAATAACGTGCACACCCATTCTTTCCTAATTATATCATTTATATCTTTTTTTATTATAATATACACTCTTTTTTTTAAAAATAGGATTTTATAAAAATAAAAAAAAACATTTGGATAATAAAAATCATGGTTTCTTTTCAAAAGATTCCTGGTCATGTGACCTAAAATCCCAAATTCACTTGATATTTGAAGTGCTTTTCTCTAGTGTCGTTCACAGCCTTTTTGTTTTAAAATTTAAGTTTAATTCGTCAAAACTTGGACTATGGGGGGGTTTGTTTTCCCGAGATGCAAGAAAAGTTGGATCGGACATGGCGTGAAGGTAAGGACATTATTTATTTCAACACTAACAAAAAGAACAAACTTAAAGGCGCACACAAGGCGGAGGTACAAACTTGGCTTTGAAAACAATAAATTAGCACTTGGGTAAAAGCTATGGACATGAAAACGAAAACACTTACTGTGACATGAAAATAGACAAAACTCACTTGGCATGGAACTATGGTAGCATGGGTAACATGGGTAGCAGAAGTCAAGGGTAGCATGAGTAGTACAGAAGTAGCAAGGGTAATGTCGCCAGACAGACTAACTGAAAAGGACCGGCTTAAATACTAGTGACATGATTGATGACAGGTGTGTGAGTCCGAATGTGAAAACAGGTGCAACTAATGGGTTGACATGGTAACAAAGACAATGGAGCGTAAACAGAAACTAAAAGAGTCCAAAAACCAAACAGAACCTAGCCAAACAAAAACATGATCAACAGACATGACATAATTGGAGGGACAAGCGGTAGAAAACGGATGGATGGATGGATTTTATATACATTTGTATTATTGAAAACCATGGTTTCTTTTCTAGCTCCCGCTACAACTACGAATATCCAACATAAAACATAAAGCCAAATCAACATTGATAATTATCTGTACAATATGTATCATGCACCCCTACTACTACCATAAAGCTGACAAGTATGCTTATTTTAAAGGAGCCATATGTAATAGTGTGGCCAGAAATGGTACTGCAATCACGGTCAAAATTCTGTAGTCCCCTCCCTCTCTCCCTGACTGAGGTTGTCAGATACGCAACCGAATCCAGCTCGAAGGACTGGGCTACTCCAAGGAACTTCAAACTTCCACTGCCTCTTACTAGGGGTTAAGGGGTTACATCGATATTTTTTACCGTCACAAAATATTTTTTCCTTTTTAAAAAAATAATGTTATGTTTATAAACTCAGGAAATACGTCCCTGGACACATGAGGACTTAAATTATGACCAATGTATGATCCTGTAACTACTTGGTATCGGCTCGATACCTACATTTGTGATGTCATCCAAAACTAATGTAAAGTATCAAACAACAGAAGAATAAGTGATTATTACATTTTAACAGAAGTGTAGATAAAACATGTTAAAAGAGAAAATAAGCAGATATTAACAGTAAATGAACAAGTGGATTAATAATCCAATTTTATAGCTTGTTCCTCATAATTTTGACAAAATAGAATGAGAAATAACACAATATGTTACTGCATATGTAAGCTGACTAATTAGGAGTTTTTTCTTTGTTTGTTTACTTACTACTAAAAGACAAGTTGTCTAGTATGTTCACTATTTTATTGAAGGACTAAATTGTTCTTCGATTGCAATAATAAACATATATTTAATGTAACTTAAGATTTTTTTTAAAATAAATCCAATAATGCCATATTTTGTGGTCCCCCTTATTTAGAAAAGTACCGAAAAGTATTGAAAAGTATCGAAATACATGTTGGTACCAGTACTGGTACTAAAATATTGGTATTGGGACAACACTAGTCCGTGACTGGTGAATTTATAAAATGACATGTGTTTTTGTAGCCGGGTAAGATGGCAAAAACAGCCCAAAGATGGATAAATATTAGTCATGTTAGGGTAAAGTGAACTGAAAGTGGAATAAAAAACATTTCTTTTTTTTGCAGCAAGTGAGAAACAGCGCCCTCAGGCCTGTATATATATATATGTATATATATATGTATATATATATATATATATATATATAGATATGTATATATATATATATATATATATATATATATATATATATATATATATATATATATATATATATATATATATGTATATGTATATATATATCTATATATATATATATATATATTATTTTATATATATTTTTGCATATATTTTTTTTTAATTTTCCTGAGGGAACTCTCCTGAAGGAATCAATAAAGTACTATCTATCTATCTATATATATGTATATGTATATGTGTATTGTATATGCATATCTTTTAGGGAAAATATTAAATATTTTGGGGGGGGGGGAATATTACATGTTTTTTAGGGGTAAAATATTGCATATATTTTGCGGGTAAAATATTGCATATTTTTTAGGTAAAATATTGCATATTGCATATTTTGGGGGGGGAAATATAGCATATTTTTAGGGAAAATATTGCATATTATTTAGGGAAAAAATTGCATATTCTTTGGGGAAAATATTGCATCTTTTGGGGGGGAAATATTGCATATTTTTTGGGGAAAATATTGCATATTTTTTAGGGGGAAAATATTGCATATATTTTTTGGGGAAAATATTGCATATTTTTGGGGAACATATTGCATATTTTTTAGGGAAAAAATTGCATATTCTTTGGGGAATATATTGCATCTTTTGGGGGGAAAATATTGCATATTTTTTCGGGAAAATATTGCATATTTCGTGTGTTTGCCATATTTGCCATAACGCTTTCTTTGATCTTATCCACAACAAGCGGAAGTGGCGTTTTGTCGATAAACGCTGTATACATGGAGAATACACATCGTTCCAAAAGTGATCGCTTGTTTCATGGAGGCCGCCATGTTGTATTATAATAAGTCTGCTCAACAGAGCTCTGTGATTCGTCTGTTGAGCAAGACCGTCTCCTCGACTGTGCTCAACATAGCTATTTGATTGGTCTGTTAGGAAACTCTCTGCTCAACAGAGCTCAATGATTGGTCTGTTGAGCAGAGCTTCTGGACTCGGAGGTGCACAAGCCTGGGAATACCAGGTGCTGTAAGCTTTTACACTCACGCCAGAGGGCGCTGTTTCTCACTTCTTGCAAAAAAACAAAATAGTTTTCATTTCACTTTCAGTTCAATTTACCCTAACATGACTAATATTCATCCATCTTTGGGCTGTTTTTGCCATCTTACCCGGCGACAAAAACACATGTCATATTATAAATTCACCAGTCACGGACTTTTGAGCGCTGATAGTCCGTCAATATGTTCAACACCGGGGTGATATGAACCAATCAGCGTGCCTTATTCCAACATCTCCAACTTTCTAAGCCAATCAGATCCGCCTCTGTCCAACTTTCTTCAACACATTTAATATTTGGCCAATGACAGAACGGCTGGTTGACTTCTGGCCTCATTAGCATATTTCAACATTTAACCAATCACGGATGATGATGACATTCCACTACCTCCCAAGAAAGGAAGTTCTTTTCAAAACAACAATTTATACTTTTTTGACACTACAACGTACAAACAATATTTAATTTTCTTTAGCTGATAAGAAGAGGGGAGAGTATTATTCAACTGTTCACGTTTAGTAAGGTGAAGATACGCAACTACAAGAAGTGAATGCAGTAACAGTTTGGCTGTACAGACGTTCTAGCAATATAACATATAACAATGTATCATAATTAATACACAATATGAGAATGTGTGCTGTATAAATGAATTAATTAATTACTTAATTTAATTATTACACATCAAGAGCCTCCACATCGAGAGGAGCCAGATGAGGTGGTTCGGGCATCTGGTCAGGATGCCACCCGAACGCCTCCCTAGGGAGGTGTTTAGGGCACGTCCGACCGGTAGGAGGCCACGGGGAAGACCCAAGACACGTTGGGAAGACTATGTCTCCCGGCTGGCCTGGGAACGCCTCGGGATCCCCCGGGAGGAGCTGGACGAAGTGGCTGGGGAGAGTCTGGGCTTCCCTGCTTAAGCTGCTGCCCCCGCGACTGGACCTCGGATAAGCGGAAGAAGATGAATGGATGGCACATCAAGAGCAAAATCATGACAGTAAATATGCAGGGATTACCTAAACTGATGTGTTGTGTTAATTTAGCAATATTAAAGTGTAGTTTTTGATTGTTTTATTTCATTTATAAATGATTGAACACAACATAAACTGAGTACAAAACCAAATGTGCGAGATTTTGCTCATGTATTGTGTTAAGTAATATATAATATATGACAATGATTTACTTGTAAATTACTTTATTTTATTTCTAAAAGCTTAGACCCCAAATTAAAAGGCATACAAGAGCCCATGTATTTAAAAAGTATTAGTTTGCATTTCTCTTGAAGGACTTGGATGAATAAAGGCAGACACAACGTCTTCAAATCATGTCAGACTCGGGGTGAACTGCTGGCCTGAAAATGTTTGCCAGCACTGGGACCTGAAAAATACTCCTGACTTAAAAATACTCATATATAAAAACAAAAAAAAGTGCGAACAGGTGAAATGTAACGAGAAAAAGTTGCAATGTTGACTCTTATAACACAAGGCGTTTTTTTCCTTTAAAGCTGTCATTGCTCAAAAAATAATAATGAATAAAAAACAATGTTGTTGTGAATTATTGACCTATTGAAGGCTCCAATTACTTCACATCAAATATTCCACTTTGAAATATTTTTTGGGGGAAATATTACATATTTTGTGTGTTTGCCATATAAAAGGCAACATTTTCTTTGACAAAAATAGCATAAAACAAAAATATAAAAACGTATAATTGACAGATTGATCTGAAGTTGATCCCAAAATGTATAGGTTTAAAGTAAAAAAATGAAACAAAAATAACTTATGATGTATTTTTAACACTTTTATAAGTGGAGCCCTGAGGATTTTAGTAGGATTTTGTTTCTTAAAAACCGTCTTTGGTCAAAATAAAATAATGAATAAATAACAATGTTATGAATTATTGACCTATTTAAGGCTCCAATTACTTCACATCAAATATTCTACTTTGAATTATTTTTTGGTAGAGATATTGCATATTTTGTGTGTTTTCCATATAAAAAGCAACATTTTCTTTGACAAAAAATAGCATAAAACAAAAATATAAAAACTTATAATTGACGGATAGATCTGAAATTGATATCAAAGTTTATAGGTTTAAAAAAATAAATAAAAATAAAAATAGTGTATGATGTATTTTTAAAACTTTTATAAGTGGGGCCCTGAAGATTTCAGTAGGATTTTGTTTATTAAAAACTGTCTTTGCTCAAAATATAATAATGAATCAAAATCAACGTTGACCTATAGAAGGCTCCAATTACTTCACATCAAATATTCCACTTTGAAATATTTAATGGAGGGGAAATGTTGCATATTTTGTGTGTTTGCCATAAAAAACTAAGTTTTCTACCACAAAAAGAGTATAAAACAAAAATAAAAATTTTAAAAATAATAAAAACGTATAGACGGAGAGACCTGAATTTAATCTAGAAATGTATGGATTTAGGGTAAAAAAAAAACAAAACACTTTTATAAGTGGGGCCCTGAGAATTTTAGTGTGACTTCCTAAAAACTGTCATTGCTCAAAATATAATAGTAAAACAAAATCAATGTTGTTATGAATTATTGACCTATTTAAGGCTCCAATTACTTCACAAAGCATTCCCCTTTGAAATACTTTTCGGGGGAAATTGTTATGACCTGTAACACCAGGTCATATTCTGGTATTTGTTATTATTTCTCCTTAGTTGAGTGTTCTTTTCTGTTCCAGCGCTCACTTTGTTGCCACGGACACTCATTTAAAAGGGAGCCATATGTAATAATGTGGCCAGAAATGGTACTGCAATCACAGTCAAAATTCTGACTGAGGTTGCCAGATACGCAGCCGAATCCAGCTTGATGGACTGGGCTACTCCATTTTACACAGAAATTAGGCTATTTTCAGGAATAAGTACGTCATGCCTGCGTACAATATCACAACAAATAGCAACCATATGGTTGTTTTCAGTACTATCAGAAAACAAAGACTAAAACAAACTACAACCAACACTAGCAATGGTTATACTGGTGAAAATAAGTAGAGCATGCTTAGCAGCCTAATGTACACCCAAAACTAAAGAGGAGACATTTAACCAAGGTAAGTCTACAGGCTACTGTTTCAAACGTTTCAGATTGCCATATAACTTGGTGCATGTAGTCCATAATATGCAAACACGAATGAGGAATTATTTTATCATGTGATTTGTCTGTCTCCATACGTTTCACATTGCCATGATGACAGCCGTGCTAATGTTGGAACTCATTTCCTCAGCGTATCAGCATGTTGAGAAGGAAATAGGCACTGACACTACACATATCCACATAGGTTTTATTTGTCGAAAATATATTTTGGCCTGTCAGTTGGATGACACATCGACATACGGGCTAATGGGCATAAATTTCCCCCGTTAGCTTATATGTCGACGTGTCATTGACCGGGCTAGCATGTTAAGCATTGGTTGCAGGAACATACTAGCTTTGTTAGACAAGATCATAGACTGTATTGGACAATATAGTTTACATACCAAATGTCCATTTCCATTTATTACAAGTAATAAGAAAACATAAATGCCTGACTTGCCTATCAAGGAGGAAATTAACAAGTTTGGCGTCAGATGAAAAAATCTTCTCCACCTTCATTTGTCTCCATCTTTCAAAGGCATCCCCAATACAAATCCTCGTTTTGTTCTTGGATTTGTCATGAATAAGTTGAGAATGGTAACGAGGCCTTTTAGATTTACTAAGGTCTGACATGTTTAGTAACTTTACCAGTGGCAAAAGCCAGACGAAGGTGGAGGTGCGTAACTGGCAACCTGGATGTGACACACTCACTGACTTTCTAATTGGTCAAACGGTGGAGGGCGGGGCATCGAAATTAAAACAATAACACGATTTCGGGGCTGTAAATCTAATTTTGAAATGAGCATATCCCGGCTGAACTACTGTTATCAGTTATAGAGGTATTGGAAAAGAACATGATTTATTAACGCCTTTTGACATATCAGGGCCATTTAATGACTTGACATGAAATTATTACATATGGCTCCTTTAATGCACCTGCCTCAGATTAGTGGTGGGGAATCTCACCTGCTCCTGATCACTAATCAGAGAGCTATTTATACCTCAGCCTGGCAGTCTTGCTGGCCCCTTATGTTTGTTCCTAGTCTTGCTAGCGATTGAAGTTGTGTGCTACTCTTTACGTTTGTTGCCCAGCGCCACGACTTCTTGTATAGTTGCCTTGCTTGAAGAAAGTTTGAAAATGTTTCCTACCTGCACGCTGCTCTCTGCCGTTCCTTCCTGCATCTTGGGGACACAACCACCGCAAACATGCAACCTGTTCCAAATAGAAATGTTCAAATCAAACTTCATTTATACTTGTTAAGAGCCATATTATTTTAGAATGTGTACATCATAAAACAGTGATGTACTTGTATAAGTTTATGTTGGGGTATGTCATTTAATAATGAGGAGAGGCATTAATGTCTCTTGTTTTCATAGAGCTAGTCAGCTAGCGCTAGCCGGTCCCGGAGTTGATCAAAGTATAGTTATCAATTACGTTTTTTCATCAATTTAAATTTAAAACAGGAGTTTTACGGCAGTTGTTATTAATATAATTTATGGTTACATCCCTAGGGTTGACAACCGTCCCTTGAAAAATGGAATCGTCCCGTATTTAGAAACAAAAGTACGCGTTCCAAATTGAACGGTTACAGGACAAAATGTGTCCTGTATTTTTATGACTGTACATTACTCATTGCAGTTCCACTTTTGAATGATTGAATGAATTGTATTTATATAGCGCTTTTTCACAATTGTCTTAAAGTGTTTCACAGTGCATCCGGAGAATATTCATAGCGCTTCACTTTTTCCACATTTTGTTATGTTACAGCCTTATTTCAAAATGTCATGAATGTATTTGTGTCCTTAAATTCTACATACCCATAATGACAATGGGAAAAGGCTTTTTTTTTTTAATTTGCAAATTAGTTTAAAAAACCAAAATGACATGTACTTAAGTATTCAGAGCCTTTGCTCAATACTTTGTTGATGCACCTTTGGCAGCAATTACAGCCTCAAGTCTTTTTGAACACGATGCCACAACTTGGCACACCTATCTTTGGGCACTTTCTCTCATTCCTTTGCAGCACCTCTCAAGCTCCATCAGGTTGGATGGGAAGTGTTGTTTTTCACCCAGAAGTCTGTGTACGTCGCTTCTGCTTCTTTCTACTCTTTTTCGGACTCGACTCAAACCCTGATGATCTGTGAATTGCTTGCTTGTGTTTGGATGTTGTTGTTTGTCCGAATGAAGCTGAAGTCAAAGTCATTTAAATACTAAGAGTTGAAGCAAACAGCCGTTGCCCCTTTGATTGGCTACTCAAAATCAGGTGATTAGCTGCTGGCAGCAACAAACGACCTGTTGGAGACTTTGCTCTATATTCAAATGCAAAGAATGCAGGAGCAATGTGGCCAACTATCACAGTCAGGTGTGTTTCATGGAAAAAGAACGGTGTGCTGAAACATTGTCACAGGTTCAAATGTATTTCACAGACAGATCTGTTTGTTTGTTTTCACTCCCTAAAACATGAATTGTTACAAAAGTACATGTCCTGTGCCAAAGCAAGCTTTTGAAGTCTAAACCAGGACAAAAGGAATGTACTCTATGACATTTCTCTGTGCATGTAACCCATGTACATTTAAATAAGTCTTTTAGATCCGTATGTGTATTTATTGTCAATGTGCTGTCATGACCTGTCCTCTAGGCCATGTCTTGTTTTGTGTTTTGTTGTAGTTCTCCTATCTCTAAGGTCTATTTCTGTTTCAGTGCTGCTTTCTTTGTTTACTTTGAGCACTGATTAATCTCACCTGCCATTGATTAGTGACCAGGAGGTTCACCTGCTTCTGATCTCTAATCAGAGAGTCTTATATATCTGCAAGTGTAATCGCCCTGAGAAGGGAGATGTTTGAGTATACAGATACGAGGACACAACTTCGTTCTGCTCACGTCTGTATTGACTGCCAACAAATCAAACACCAAACATGTACAAGTACACAGTATTGCAACAAACATAAAATGCACTCCAGTATTATCATACGGATTTTACATTCAAATAATCAAGTAGGTTTTCCTGTCCTTTGCACTAATAGACTTTACCTTAGTGTAACAGTATTTGAAGATGTCTCAACCAGTAAATACAAAGGTTCACCCACTACAGTAAGTCAATAGGTGAGGGCCGACATCCGGGCAACTGAGCTACATACGGGTTCTTCGAGCCGTAGCAACCAGACTGGCGTTGAAAACAAACCGTTGCCATTACTCTTTAACCTGTCGACCTACGCTGGCTAAACCCGTCATTCTGCCTCCAAAATGCCGAAAAACTGTGTTGTTTTTGGTTGTGCTAACCACAACTGGAAACAGGGAAAACAAAGGTTGTATTTTGTTCTGCCAAAGCGTGATAAAAGCCCACAGAGACGAGACAAATGGCTCGCAGCTTTACACCAGGAAAACGAGGACGGTTCTCACTGGAGTCCCCCAAAGTCCCGGGTCGTGTGTTCGGATCACTTCGTTTCTGGTAAATATAAGGAACAAAAATCCACCTACTTAACCACAACTTGGCTATACCGTCCGTGCTAATGTTGTACTTGTTGAATTTGTACCTTATAACGTTCGACAGCTGAAGTTGTTGTTGTACAAAAATAACATGCGGTATATACTATATAGTCTATAGCCTAGCTAGCTATTTTCGAAAACCGGTTTCGTTTAAATTTGCACTTCACAGTTGGGTTTTTAAAAACCAATAAACCCTATAATTTTCATGTCAACTTTTCAAAACAGTTGCAAAATGCTGTCTGCAAGACTTTTCAATACAAAGACATATATTTTGTACATTATTCGCCTGCTGTACTGCGCCTTCATAAGGCTACAACTTACAAGGACCAGGCTACTAGGGGTCAGTCTGCTTTCTTTTGGGGTTTTTTGCCAGACATTCCAGTATTATTTACCCGTAATCTTGGTATTACTTTCCTTATTAGGTTATTTTATCACCTCCCCCTTCTCTGTTTAAACTCTTCTTTGTTGTACTTAAACAATACATGTAGCCCTCAAATCTCTCAATATTTTATACACTAACACTTGATCTTGTTGTTGATAACTTCTGCGTCTCTTTCTTAGTAGCGCGCAGGCTAAGCTAACTAGCAAGCTAAGCTAAGCCTGAGAAGCTTTAAAGTTCACTGAGACGAGTCTGACGCAAGTAATACATTTTCGTTTTTTCACACGATATGCGAATAAGTAAAAATGCGTAAATGAAGGATTTAACGCCGACTTCCGAGCCGCAACGCTCGTTAAATGCTTTTTCTGTCAATGCTGTGTTCGCTGTGAGCTGGTTTGTTTTCAACGAATTCCCGGTTGCTAGGGGATTGGTAGGCGGAAGTGACGTAGGTCCGCCCTCACCTATATTGTTTTAGTAACGAAAGTCACTTATCATTCCCTAAGATTAAACAAACTACACTGAATTAGTCCCACAAACTGTAGTAAATACACATTTCATCAGCAATATACACAGATTAATAATTAACTACGCACAGTACCTTTCTATATATTTAACACTGTTGATGCAGTTAGCATCTGCTTCGTCATCGGCAGTGCAATTAGCTTTAGCATTAGCTTGGTCATGTATAAAACCTTGTCGACTGAAAAGACACATATAAAAATATACTCTTTCCAACATGTTTAAACACTATAAAGATACATTCGGGGGTAAAACTATTTACATAAAGACACTTGTACCTGAGAAGGGAGATGTTTGAGTATACAGATACGAGGACACAACTTCGTTCTGCTCACGTCTGTATTGACTGCCAGCCGGAAGTCAGGTGTCCTCTAGTATAGCTCCCAGCACAACAAGCCCCCTGCTGGAGCTGTCCAGTACTACAATGGCTCTTATTAATGCTGGCATTACAATAACATTAGCTCCATATTCTACAAATAACGGTGCTTTACTGTTGTCATTAACAATAAACATTTTTAAGTTGCAAATATAAAATGACATAGTAATACAACTCAAGAGCTTACTTTGCTACTTACAATCACTGTATTCTACTAGTAACTAAATGTACATCCTGTCACACAAGCAACCTTGTTCTTCACTCTATGCCAGGGGTGTCCAAACTACAACCAGTCTTAGGTCTTGTCTTCAGTCTGGCCCGCATCACAAGTTTAATAAGAAGTTCTGGCCCACGGTGTGTCTTAAACCTAACTTTAACCAACTAAGAGTTAGAATAGATGGATAGTCAAATAATATCGCTTAATCGCTACATCCCTAATACACAGGTGAGGGACAAGCTGTATGAAACGGAGATTACATTATTGTGTACTAATTAGTACAAAACAACTTTAAAAAACATTGTGTGTGCTAAGTTGATAGTATCATAGCACAGCACACACAAAGATGTTTTGTCTTTGTGTGGGGTCAGAAATATATTTTTAAAGAAGAATAAAATACACTATATTGCCAAAAGTATTTGACCACCTGCCTTGACTCACATATGAACTTGAAGTGCCATCCCGATCCTAACCCATAGAGTTCAATATGACGTCGGTCCACCTTTTGCAGCTATTACAGCTTCAACTCTTCTGGGAAGGCTGTCCACAAGGTTGCGGAGTGTGTTTATAGGAATTGTCCACCATTCTTACAAAAGCGCATTGGTGAGGTCACACACTGATGTTGGTTGAGAAGGCCTGGCTCTCAGTCTCCGTTCTAATTCATCCTAAAGGTGTTCTATCGGGTTCAGGTCAGGACTATGTGCAGGCCAGTCAAGTTCATCCACACCAGACACTGTCATCTATGTCTTAATGGACCTTGCATTGTGCAAGGATGCACGGTCATGTTGGAAGAGGAAGGGGCCCGCTCCAAACTGTTCCCACAAAGTTGGGAGTGTGGAATTGTCCAAAACGTTTTGGTATCCTGGAGCATTCAAAGTTCCTTTCACTGGAACATAGGGCCAGGCCCAGCTACTGAAAAACAACCCCACACCATAATTCCTCCTCCACCAAATGTCACACTCTGCAAAATGCAGTCCGAAATGTACTGTGGCCTACCACTTTGTGGCTGAGTTGCTGTTGTTCCCAAACTCTTCCATTTTCTTATAATAAAAACGACAGTTGACTTTGGAATATTTAGGAGCGAGGAAATTTCACGACTGGATTTGTTGGACAGGTGGCATCCTATGACAGTTCCACGCTGGAAATCACTGAGAGCGGCCCATTCTTTCACAAATGTTTGTAGAAACAGTCTTCATGCTTAAGTGCTTGATTTTATACACCTGTGGCCGGGCCAAGTGATTAAGACACCTGATTCTCATCATTTGGATGGGTGGCCAAATACTTTTGGCAATATAGTGTACATATTACACACATATATGATCACACAGGCTGTCATAACACTTTATACTTTTATATATTTTTCTTCAGTTTTTGCTCCTTCTTTCTCTATAATTTACTTTTTAATCTAATACATGTATTTCTCCTTATAAGTCGGTAGTAATGATGATAATAAAAGGTAAAGTATTATTATTCATTATCGTAATGGTTGGAGACCACGGGGAAGACCCAGGACACGGTGGACAGACTATGTCTCCCAGCTGAACTGGGAACGCCTCGGTTAGAGCTGGAAGAAGTAGCTGGGGAGAGAGAAGTCTGGGCTTCTCTACTTGGGCTGCTGCCCCCGCGACCCGACTTCGGATAAGCGGAAGAAGATGGATGAATGGTATTGTTATTAATACATTTGAGATGATAGTAATGGTCATAATAGAAATACATATTATTCCTTGTTAACATTGTTATTACTAGTGTTATTGTTATAATAATACCATATATATTGTATACATTATAATATATAAATTAATTATGGTGTAATAATGACCAATGTCAGTACTGTATTATTACTGTTTACTTCACTAATTAGTTTTTCAAATATTTAATATGCAGTATTTACAAAAATATGAATATTTTCAGTTTTTTCACATCTTTTTTCAACACGGAGCTAACAAATAATGCGGTCCTGGACGGCAGGTACCTTGGCGTGATGACGTCAGGGTGAAGGTGCGAACACGTGACACCACCGTGGCGCCGAGCGACATCATCACGCTGGTGGCGGGCCGCAGGAGGAGGAGGAGGAGCCTGCAAAGGTGTGACCTCCATCGCCCGAGTGGCTTCCGTGTCTTTCAGACAAAACTTCATTTTGCTTTTGTAAAAGAGTCTAATATCTAATATCATGAATTTGTTGATTTTCGTCCTTCTGGCCGTGCAAATGCAGAGCGTGTCTCCCGGTGAGTTGTTTTTTTTTACAGCTTGGGCAACTTCTTTGCAACATCTTAAGTGGACTGAAGTTGTTCCATATTCTTGTATTAATTTTATTCTTTATTCTTCTGTTGTTGTATTTTTATTGATTGATTGAGACTTGTATTAGTAGATTGCACAGTACAGTACATATTCCGTATCACTAAATGGTAACACCCCAATAAGTTTTTCAACTTGTTTAAGTCGGGGTCCACGTTAATCAATTCATGGTAATTGTAGTCTTACTTTATCTCATTATTATTTTTGTCAACACTTTTTCTTGTCTTTCCTTCGTCATTGAATAAGTTATCTAGCTAGACAATGTCTGTGACTTTCACTCCCTGTTATAAAATAATATTTCAACACACTTTTTAATGCCAACATAATGTAAAGGAGTGTGTATTCATATTAACCACATAAATAAAGTATATTATATTATATAGATAGATAGTACTTTATTGATTCCTTCAGGAGTTCCCTCAGGAAAATTAAAATTCCAGCAGCAGTGTACAGGATTGAGATCCAATTTAAAAAGTAAAAAGTAAATAATGCGGGTATAAATGGAAATAAAATATAACAATAACAATAAAAACAAAAAGCAACAATAAGAATAAATATATAACAGTAAAAATAAGAATATAAGAGGAGAAACTAGGCAGTAGTGACCATGTTGTGAAAATGTATTGCACTGTTTTTAATTGCTTTTTAATATATGCTGATAATATGAAACAGAGCTCAAAAACACTCTTTGTTGCTGTCGGTGTTTCATCCACCAAAGCACTAGTCTGGTATCTTGTCATAAATCTGCTCTTCACTGTCTTTTGACATGTCATGAATTAAAAAGTATGGATAGAGGGAGTGATAGAAGGGTGGCTAACGATGGCTTGGCTGTATTAAGATGCTGGTTATTGTATTAGCCATGGCCCTCACCAGACCCCTTTAACCGGGGTACGTGCCCCAGGATAAATGAGCTGCAGGCCAGTATTGGGGGCCCGGAGAAAACAAAAATTCAAAACCAAATGAAACATTATTACATAACTGCTGTTTGAAGTCACGTAATAATGAAACAGCGACAGGGTGGCAGGAATAGGAGATAAGAAAGAGGGAGCTAAGGTCTGGAGCCTTTTAAGCTAACTAACAAGTTGTTATCAAGTCTGTTAAAAAATGCTCTTATGAATTTCCATTTGTGTTTTTTTTTTTTTTTTTGCTGCTGCAGAGAAGGCAAGTCAGGGTGCTGGAGGATGGGGAGTGGGGGGGGGGGGGTATAGTTGATGAAGCAAAGTGGGAGTACGGAAACTGAAACAAGTCAGGAGAGACGACACCCACAAAGTAAAAAATGACCTTGTTAAATAGCAATTGTTAAATAGCAACAGTGAAACACCCTAAATAGTTGATCACAGCAGTGGATTCCTGCAAACCAAGAAAGAGTAGATAACCTAAATTGACACTAAAAAAAAAAGACTCTGCACAATCCAAAGGAAAAATACCGGCAGCAGTGGTTGCCTGGAGGTCACCTTGAAAAATACAGTCACGATGTATATAGGACATGACGGTATGTTGACGTTGAATCCGATAAGTTAAGTTAACTGTTTTTTGCTTACGGTAAATTACTATGAAAAAAAGCTGACGTATCGTTAACCTGTTTACAACAAAACTATAGAATTTAAGATTAAAGATTAAAGATTAAAGTACCAATGATTGTCACACACACACTAGATGTGGTGAAATTTGTCCTCTGCATTTGACCCATCCCCTTGGGGAGCAGTGGGCAGCAGCGGCGCCGCGCCCGGGAATCATTTTGGTGATTTAACCCCCAACTCCAACCCTTGATGCTTACGGTACAATAGTGGCCGGCGTGTTTGCCAGGGATTCACTGTAAAATAAATGAGGGCCAATTTTAATGTTGCCAATCAGCCTATCCCCAGGTGCATGTCTTTGGAGGTTGGGAGGAGGCCGGAGTACCCGGAGAGAACCCACACAATCACGGGGAGAACATGCCAACTGAAAACATAAAGAGCCCGGGATTCAAACCCAAGACTTTCTCCTTGTGAGGCATAAGCGCTAACCACTGTCACACTGTGCTGCCCTGTCAGCAAGGGGGCGGGCTGGAGCCTATCCCAGCAGCTGCACTGGGGCGGAAGTCGCCACCTTACTGCAGGGCCAACACATTTACACTCACATTCACACACTAGGGACTATTTAGTGTTGCCATCCACCTATCCCCAAGTACTTCATTTTATTTAACCCACAATACCAGAAATGTGACATATTTGTAAACAAATGAAAGTAGTAAAATGTAAGAGTAAACACAAAATGGTTATTATTCACTGTTAAAGGAGCCATATGTAATAATGTGGCCAGAAATGGTACTGCAATCACTGTCAAAATTCTGTAGTCCCCTCCCTCTCTCCCTGACAGAGGTTCCCAGATACACAGCTGAATCCAGCTCCATGGACTGGACTACTCCAAGGAACTTCCAACTTCCACTGCCTCTTACTAAGGGTTGAGGTGCTGGGACCATAAATGCTGAATAGACAAGCGTTTTGTCAATAACAAATCTCTAAACAACATATTTTACACAGACATTTTCAGGAGGAAGTACGTCATGCCGGCGTACAATATCACAACAAATAGCAACCATATGGTTGTTTTCAGGACTATTAGAAAACAAAGACTAAAACAAACTACAACCAACACTAGCAATGGTTATACTGGTGAAAATAAGTAGAGCATGCTTAGCAGCATAATGTACGCCCAAAACTAAAGAGGAGACATTTTACCAAGGTATGTCTATAGGCTACCCGAACGAGGAATTATTTTATCATGTGATTTGTCTGTCTCCATACCTTTCACGTGCTAATGTCGGAACCCATTTCCTCAGCGTATCAGCATGTTGAGAAGGAAATAGGCACTGACACTACACATATATCCACATTGGTTTTATTTATCGAAAATATATTTTGGCCTGTCAGTTGGATGACACATGGACATACAGGCTAACGGGCATATATTTTCCCCGTTAGCTTATATGTCGACGTGTCATTGACCGGGCTAGCATGCTAAGCATTACACTAGGAGCTGAGCACCATCACACTAAGCATTGGTTGCAGGAACATACTAGCTTTGTTAGACAAGATCATAGACTGTATTGGACAATATAGTTTACATACCAAATGTCCATTTCCATTTATTACAAGTAATAAGAAAACGTAAATGCCTTACTTACCTATCAAGGAGGAAATGAGCAAGTTTGGCGTCAGATGAAAAAATCGTCTCCGCCTTCAATCGTCTCCATCTTTCAAAGGCATCCCTGATGCAAATCCTCATTTTGTTCCTGGCTTTGTCATGAATAGGATGAGAATGGTAACAAGGCCTTTTAGATTTACTAAAATCTGACATGTTTAGTAACTTTACCAGTGGCAGTAGTCAGACGAAGGTGGCGGTGCCTAACTGGCAACCTGGATGTGACACACTCACAGACTTTCTAATTGGTCAAACGGTGGAGGGCGGGACATCAAAATTAAAATAACAAGATTTCGGGGCTGTAAATCAAATTTTGAAATGAGCATATCCCGACTGAACTACTGTTATCAGTTATAGAGGTATTGGAAAAGAACATGATTCATTAACGCCTTTTGACATATCAGGGACATTTAATGATGACTTGACATGCAATTCTTACATATGGCTCCTTTAAATGTGTTGAAGTTGTGTGGGCGTATACACAGTTGCACTTGAAATTATTCAACTCCCATTGTAAAATAAAAAATAAAAATAGATATTTATCTACAATTTTTACAGATGGCCCATCATAAATATACAAATATTTTTTATAATTACTATTATTGTAATGATTATGATAATAAAATATGATTTGTTGTTATTATCATTGTTATTATTATTGTTATAGTTAACATTACTATCAATAATACTATTTTTATTCCTGAGATCATTGGAAGTGCACAGATGGCGGCCATCCTTGGAACAGCTCACATATTGTGAAAAGTGTTGCGTCTCTAAGCTGCAGGATTGATTGATTGATTGATTGATTGAAACTTTTATTAGTAGATTGCACAGTACAGTACATACTCCGTACAATTGACCACTAAATGGTAACACCTGCGTAAGTTTTTGAACTTGTTTAAGTCGGGGTTCACGTTAATCAATTCATGGTAGAGGTATCTGAGACATGATGGAGATGACCCAGTAGAACAGCAAAGGACTGGGGAGGACTGCATACAATTATAATAAGAATACAAATGTTTTCAGCAGTTTTGTTGGTTTATAGCAAGTTATTAAAATTTGCAAAGTTGTTATTAAAATTTCTAATGAGTGTTGAAAAGTGTTTTCCGAGCAACTGTTAACAGGAAATTAATAAAATGAGGATGACAACATAAAATGTTGTATTTTTGATCAAGAACACAATTTGATTTGCGCCTTCTAAAACTGTTGTCCATGATTTTTTTTTTAAATCATCTTGTTTTCATAGCGTACAAAGAATTGTGCCATCTGGATGGAGTTAAGATTGCGCAATATGACAACACCAACAGGAACGTCCTACCCAAACAGAAGTGGATGAAGAAGATCACAGCAGAGGATCCACAGTTCTGGCAGAGAGCGACAGAGACCAGTGTTGCTGCTGAGCACTTCTGCAGAAACATGTATGAACCCCACATGAAGTACAAACCCCGTTTCCATATGAGTTGGGAAATTGTGTTAGATGTAAATATAAACGGAATACAATGATTTGCAAATCCTTTTCAACCCATATTCAGATGAATATGCTACAAAGACAACATATTTGATGTTCAAACTGATAAACTTTTTTTTTTTTTTGCAAATAATCATTAACTTTAGAATTAGATGCCAGCAACACGTGACAAAGAAGTTGGGAAAGGTGGCAATAAATACTGATAAAGTTGAGGAATGCTCATCAAACACTTATTTGGAACATCCCACAGGTGTGCAGGCAAATTGGGAACAGGTGGGTGCCATGATTGGGTATAAAAGTAGATTCCATGAAATGCTCAGTCATTCACAAGAAAGGATGGGGCGAGGGTCACCACTTTGTCAACAAATGCGTGAGCAAATAGTCAAACAGTTTAAGAAAAACCTTTCTCAACCAGCTATTGCAAGGAATTTAGGGATTTCACCATCTACGCTCCGTAATATCATCAAAGGGTTCAGAGAATCTGGAGAAATCACTGCACGTAAGCAGCTAAGCCTGTGACCTTCGATCCCTCAGGCTGTACTGCATCAACAAGCGACATCAGTTTGTAAAGGATATCACCACATGGGCTCAGGAACACTTCAGAAAACCACTGTCAGACTTCAGAAAACCACTGTCAGTAACTACAGTTGGTCGCTATATCTGTAAGTGCAAGTTAAAACTCTCCTACGCAAGGCGAAAACCGTTTATCAACAACACCCAGAAACGCTGTCGGCTTCGCTGGGCCTGAGCTCATCTAAGATGGACTGAGTCCACATTTCAAATTGTTTTTGGAAACTGTGGACGTCGTGTCCTTCGGACCAAAGAGGAAAAGAACCATCTGGATTGTTATAGGCGCAAAGTTGAAAAGCCAGCATCTGTGATGTTATGGGGGTGCATTAGTGCCCAAGACATGGGTAACTTACACATCTGTGAAAGCACCATTAATGCTGAAAGGTACATACAGGTTTTGGAGCAACATATGTTGCCATCCAAGCAACGTTACCATGGACGCCCCTGCTTATTTCAGCAAGACAATGCCAAGCCACGTGTTACATCAACGTGGCTTCATAGTAAAAGAGTGCGGGTACTAGGCTGGCCTGCCTGTAGTCCAGACCTGTCTCCCATTGAAAATGTGTGGCGCATTATGAAGCCTAAAATAGCACAAGGGAGACCCCCGGACTG